>NC_042495.1:18281257-18293931 GCF_005508785.2 Acyrthosiphon pisum
TAAACACTTAAAGAGGCAAGAAAAAAATTGAGTTATCGATGAAGTCTAGATTCGACTGTATTATATATAATTTAGTTTGCAGTGGACCGTCTAGGGTATTGTAGCCACGATCGGGTACCTTAAAATGAATACATATACCCAGACTGAAAATTAATTTTGTATTTCCAATAATATAGCTTACTGAGTGACATTACAGTATGAACACCAATTATACAAATTGAAGAGACGAAGATTATCTAAGATTGTATAGGAGTATAAGAGTGAATTTTCGATATTTTATTTTCAATGTCCAATATTTAACTCTGAAACTTGTGATATTTTACTTTTTGAATTTAAATTATTAAGTTTAGTAATTAAAGTATCAAAAATTAACTTGTATACAGACAGAGATTAACTTCTCTTCTACAATATTGATAATAGGTTTATTTACTCTCAAACCGCTCAATGAACCATATTATTGGAAGTACAAAAGTACATTCTCATAGATTTTTTTAACACTATTCATACCCCTTCTTAAAGGACAAGTAGTTTTTTTTTGCCTCCAAAATAAGCTCCTCCCTGAGAGGGACTAATCGCCCTCTTCCGAAACGTGCGTATTATGATGTTCCATATTTATATTATAAAATATCTACTGTCTATAATTATTATTCAGTCCTAAGTAGTTAAAAATATATTTGACCTACGGTATGATTATATGGCATTGAATTAATTCAATACCCCCCTCCCTGAAATTGCATTGAAGACGCCCTCGTCTTAAACTTTAATAACACTATTAAATATATATATATATAATTAGATTAAATTTAAAGTACACAAATAATAAGGAACACGTTTTAATAATATTTGAAATGCATTAAATAAGTTTTATCAAAGTTATTGATGATTTCAAATGTATTTTTCTAATCAACAAAAATAAAAATCATTTAATTATTATACTTGTCTCGCACGTGTGTGTTAAAATAATACGTTGGCTCCATTGTAGATTGTTATAATGGTAATTAACAACTAAATATTGAGAAAAAATGTTTGTGATGAAATAAAAAAATCTCAAACCAGCCCAGTGCCGTGCCACTGCCGTCTATCATAGATCATAGGTACCAGATACCTGGTACCTATATGTACATATAGTTTTTTCGTGTTTAACATAATAGATGTTTATTTCTAACAAAAGAAAAAATCCACATTAGTTATAATAATATTATAATACAAATAACGTACATTCCTATATTTATATTTTGACGGCCTCATCACAACGATTAATGTAAATTTTGAAAACTTTGCGATCAGATGTCCAAAGCTGAGTCGTCTTCTATGTGCTCCAGTCACACCTAGTCGGACATTGAACTATATACTGTGTGGAGATCGCTCTATGTATAACAGGTAAGACGAAGCTGAATATTATTACAACCAGACATCTGTTGGGTCACTTTGGCCACCAAAACTGAAACTGGAATTCTGACCGCTTCAGCCTGCGTAGCTACCTCCGTAGCTCAGAGTCTATTATACCCGTCCGACAATGGATCTGACAGGCTTTCCGCCGAGCGGTATCCGACCGCGGTCCACTGGGTGCGAGGCAATCGTGTACACCATTGTAAGCCGGTTACAAAATTATATGGCAAACCAGGTCATACGTTGCGTGGTGCACCACCAGATTAACCATGCGGGGCCAATAGGTACACCGTGTCAAACAGAGGTAACCGGGATACACTTCGCGGTTCACAGGCTTGATGTATACCTCGGTAGCACGGTTTTGCCGCCACAACGTGCGAGTCGATCAGTACCGTCGCCGCTAGGTGATAATTCGGTTACCGACCGGTATCTGATCGCTATCCACTATAAGTGCGAGGCAACCGTGTACACCATTTGTATATACCGGACTATGGCGAACCAGGTTATGCGTTGCGTGGAGCACTACCACGTCGATATTGCGGACGCCCCAATAGATACACCGCGTTAAACAGAGGTACACCAGGGTAATACTACGCTATACGGTGCACCGTTGTGGTACGTATATACCTTGGTAGCACGGTTATACCACCCCGGTACGATTCGATCGGTACCGTCGCCGTCTGGTGATAATTCGGTGTGTATAGTCCGTCCGAAACGTCGTCATATGCGAGCCAATAGACTACTGACACGCGTTGCTGCGATTGAACGTCAGAGTAACAGTTCCCGCCACGGTGGCCAAAGTCGCCTGCCTGTGGCTGTTATACTAATTATAGTCCGCTTCGTCTTAGGTCCGCCGATAAGATATTAAGATTCTCATTTCAAACCAACGACTCAACAACATATTTGGTGAAGTAACAAACGAAACCGGCTATTTGTACATATTTGTGAGTACCTACCTTAGTATCTTATATAATATTATGTTTTGTGAATGTTTGCAAAAAGTCTCAAGTCGTACAAGTTACGGTACGTACGTAGGCTGTAGGCATAACTTGATAACGTATTATATAATATTATAATCGCAGGCCTCAACCGTTGCCGCATGCTTAGATCATATAATAGTATATGATCTAAGGCCGCATGGCCGCATTTCTTATATGCGATGACGGATGACAGAAATAGACAGTTTATCGATTTTCTACTGTATATTATGTGCACAATATAATACCTTACCAAGTGGACATATCTAAATACCAATCTAAATCACATGACAATAATTATGTATATAATCATATAATATACGTGCCGCGTAAATATAAATATAATTGTAATATGCGAACGCTCGCTCGCGTAACATTAATAATAATAGTATCGATGGTACCCCGTATACAGTACGTGTGTAGTAGTTGTAGGAGCGGGACGATCCCGCGTATACAGCGCGTAGCTAATAATATCGAGCGCGGGACCATTAGTGGCGTGCGACAATAGATATAAGACAACGTATATACCTAAATAATTCTAAATATTATAAATTAGGATTTCTGCTGTTAAATTAAATAACACCACAAATGTACAACAACAGTAGATATATGTTAAACATCCGGCGTGTGCAAGCGTGTGACTGTCTCACGATAGGCCTAACTGCAAGGTGACCATGTATGGTCATGTGAAATTATAGAAGGGACAGGGACAGAGACCCATCGAGGACACATGCTGAACAAGCGTCCATCAGACGAGCAACAAGCCTCAACAAGAACAGTCAACCAGCTAATACGTAGTCACAACTCGCTATCTTACCGTTAATTATTAAATATAGGGGTGTCATGTATTTTAATTTGACGTTTGGGCGCATAGCGGCTACTCCCGAAGAGTACTGAAACTGTTTTCTGGGTGTTTAATTTTAGGCGCCATTTTAAAATCCAGTCAGTTGCTGTTGTCACTTGTCGTTGTAAACGCATTATTGCTATATTCATTGAAGTATTGCAGGAATAAAACATCGTGTCGTCAGTGAATAGTGACGTGGACACATATGGTGTGGCCGATATATCGTTTATATAATGGCTGTTAGAAGGGGGGGGGGAGAGACATGAGCCTTGTGGGACACCTGCTTCTACTCTTCTTTCTGTAGATCGTAGATGTATGGTCAGAGATTTTAATTTTGAAGGTCCGGTCTGACAAAAAGGATTGTATGATTTTAACTAGAGGAATGGGGGCTGTTGACATTGTGTGAAGTTTGTGAATTAGTCCATCATGCCAAACTCTGTCAAAGACTTTTTCCATGTCTAGGAATATGGCTGCGGTGTGTCTGTTGTTGTTAGTATTGATTACAAGATCGTCGATGAGTTTGGAAAGTTGAGCTGTCGTCGAATGCCCGTGTCTGAACGCATGTTGCTCTGGTTTATGCTTGATGTGTTTCATGAGGAGGTTTTGAAGCACTTTCTCGAATACTTTGGACATTGTAGTTAGTAATGATATTGGCCGATAGTTATTTGGTAAACTGTGATCTTTGTGGGGTTTGGGAATCATAACTATTATAGCATTATTCCAGGGTTCGGTAAAATGGGAATGTCTAAGGCATGGTTTGAAAATATTATTTATGCTAACAATAGCAGAGGAAGGTAGGTGTATGAGTGCAGCATTCGGTAGGGTGGTAGGTTTTTTATTATTTCCCATAATTCCTCGGGGGAAGTGAACAGAGTTGATTTGGTTGTACTTCTATTGAGCTCTTCAATTGAGTGTGTGACTTCTGGGAGGTGCTTGTGAATTTGTCCCATGTTGATTGGCCGTGTTCCTTTAGGAGGGTTTGACGTACGTGATTTGGGAATTTAGCATAGACTTGACTGCCGGATCCCTTGTGCATTGCCAGTCCTCCTTAGGTTCCGTTTGACGGTGATCTCTTGTAAAATCTTGGTTAGGAGTGGCTCGGAGACCTGGTTTTGTTTCGTAGAGTATGAACATTCCGAAATTGCTGATTGGATGGTTGAGGTAACTAATAAGACCTCGTTATCAATTTCTGAGGGAGTCACCTTGTTTATTTTCTGTTTAGGATATTTACGCAGTAACACGTGGTCAGTGGGCTGTTTTTAAAGTTGAATATTGTTTACCAGCCATTGTATTAGTTGTTAAGTTTAATATTTTCGGCGCCCACTATTTATTTATGAGATTGTTATTACCTACCACAAAATATACGTGTTTCCAACATAAAAAATTTGAACTTTAGGTACATATTGAGTAACCCGTTTCTGCTCCCGCTTTCAGTGCACTACGCAAGTCGTTGCCGACAACCGCCAAACTTGTAGGATCGGTAACGGCGCAACAATAGCCATCACAGTATAATACCAATTTTATATACGACATAGAGCTATAACATCATGATAATAATAATAATAATAGTTACAAACTATAGTTTAAGGTCTATTCTCACTGCTCCGGGACGTGTCATTTTCGGCATGGGTCACCCGAGTGTCAGTATTCACACTATTCAGGGATCCGACACGCTATTTGAACAGCTGGGAGTCCATCTCCATCGGCTGTACCTAGGCTATCACTCATCAGTCGTTATCAAGCATCGAAACCATGAGTAACTATTTCTGTTTTTTGCATAAAATTAATGTTAAATCCTAATTTTCTAAACTAAAAAGGAGTAAAGTATAAATAATGTAATTACTTAATAAATTACGCAGTAATAATTGATTAATTCTTAATTCTTATTTTGTTTTCCCCGGTGCTTTTGAAAACTATTGGGAATTATTTACCTCCCCAATGCACCAACTAGATTCACTTTCCCATCAAACAAGAACTTCAACTGAAGTTGAAAATCGAACCATTATTTCAAGTACTTATCGTTTACATAGACACAAAAATGGCAACGTGGTGACGGCAGGTTTACACGTGTTTGCGCATGTGCTTGGGAATCGTGTCCCAGTGGCACTGGTTAGGTTTTTGTCAACTGTGCGTACGCTGGTGCCTGATCAGGTCGTTGGACCGTGAGAACGATTTTCAGCACACGTTTACGGATTGACACCCGTTGATCCGTGTACGTTCGCATGTGCCGAGTGAGCATCTCGTTACCCACGAATGACCGGTTGCACACCTCCCACGGGTACACTTTGGTCGACAGCTCTCTTTGACTACGAGTCTTTCTCTACAGAGTTGACCTTTTTCTCATCAGATTTGACATCTTTGCATCAGTTTTTATCTTTTCCTAATCAGAGTTTGACGAAAAAAAGTTGGCATACTTTTCTCATCTTAGTTGACCTTTTTCTCGTCAGACTTGATTAGAACCAATAGTATCTCTAAATCCAAATTATTTATCCAAATACGCCAACTAACCCACTGAAGACTTCGCTTACCAAGCGACAGAATGTGGCGGGGGCATTTTTAAGTCCAAAAGGCATTACTCTGAACTAGAATAATCCTCTTTGGGTCCTAAACGCCGTGAGTGGACGCGTCTCTGGTGAGAGACCCACCTACCAATATCCTGATTTCAAATCCATAGTGCTGTAAATCTTCGCTCCACCCATTCCTCGGACCATGTCATGGAGGTCCGGTATCGGGTGAGCGTCTGACTCCGTCTGCATGTTCAGACGGCAATAGTCTACACAAAATCTACGTGAGCCATCCTTTTTCTGCACGAGTACCACCGGTGCAGCCCATGGAGATATGCTAGGTTCAACAAAACCCTGTTCCTCCATGTCTCGCACCATTTCGGCAATCACCTCGTTTTTCTCTCGTGAGTACCCGTAAGCATTTAGAGCCACCGGATTTGGATCCTTGATCCTTGATAACGACCGCGGCAAGGTTGGGTAGTGCTGGAGTGTTTACTCGTGAAAAACAGTATCTGTGAAAGTTTATGGATCTCACTCTAAATGAAAGATATCAGGTACTGTTCGCATGTTGAGTTGAGTGACTCTCGCTACTCTATATCCAATTGTTCAGTATTGAGTGTATCTTTAAGGCCAACTAATTTTCCCTTGGTTCCACCCGTTTCCGTTGTCTTCTGTATGGTTTGTACTTTTACATCTGTAAAATTTTCAAATTTTAATCCTTTGATTTGCTCCTCCGCGAGTTGAACGGATTGTTCAGTAGGATTGACGGTGGCTATTAATATCTGTTTTTGACGGACTTGGTTTACCGTGTTGCTGCATAGAATTGATTCGTCCAAGGTCTGTGTGGGTATCAAGAAGATTTCTTCATCCTGAAGATTAGAAGAAGGGATGCTGATTATCGTTTTACTACGAGGTTGTAATATGATTTTGAATTCCCTTGGCTGTGAATTTTCTGTTGAATTCTGTGTTTCTGAATTATCCACTGAGTTAAATATTTTTGGAAGTTCTGAAAGGTTAACTAAATTTGGCGGATTTTGGTCAAGATTAACTGTTTAGTCTTGTAATTCAGAATTGTTTTCAATCCAATTGTAAATGGTTTCCCATAAAATACCATCGTATAGTACTGGGAAAGATAACGGTGCTACATGAAAGTCCGTTGTTCTTTAATCTCTTCCCATACAAAGAGTTAGATTGGTTGTGTCAAATGAATGTAGGGCGTGACCGGTGATTTCTGAAAGATATTGTTCCGTCTGTTCCTTAATCATTATTTTATCTTCCAATGAAGATACCTTTATGAAATTCACATTAGCACCTATGTCGACCAATAGGTAGCTTAACGGTCGATGTAATTGTCTGAGAGCATTTACAAAGTAAATGGTCGTGATGGAGATTCTGTTCCTGGGGTTCGAGATTCTGATTGTCTTGTTTGACTTTCTGTTTTTTCACGGCATTTAAGAAGATGATGGAAATGTTATTACGGCAGTTTTTAGACTGCCCGCCGACCGCCTACCACGCCGTTGGAAGTCGACCGACGGTGTTTCGTTTCCCGAGTTTTGGTTACAACTTTCTGACGTACTAATATTATTTCTCTTTCCTTGAACATATTTAAGTTTTCTACACTCTTTGTCTAATGATCTGCAGTCTTTTGCTCAGTGTCCCGACTTCCCACAGTGGAAACATACTTTGGCTTTTGTCCCTTCTAATTTTTTGGTAAGGTATATAGTTTTTTTAAATTTTTACACAGATCGTCTAACCCTTTCTTTCTCTCTGAATGTATGGCTTTTTCCAGGGTTGTTGGATTTCTAGCCTTAATAAAATCTTTCTAGGGCCCTTTAATGAACACCTGTACTGCTTGATGCTTAAAGCTTGCTTCCAAAGCTTTGGCTACTTCTAGAGTCTCTCCACTAGTCTCTAGTTCAATAATAAGGTTTTGTAATTTTTCGATTCGGGAAGAATAAGTCAGTAAGTCTTCCCCAATTTTTCGTTTTATGGAATACAATTCTAAAACAAATGCGTAGTGGTACTTTTAGTTCTAACGCGGCTTTTAGAGTATCTTGCAGCGCATTCCATGAGTTGAAGGTTCTGAATTTAATTGCTTGCTGGGCCTTCTTGGCGAGTCACACTGTGATCCACTGAAGAAGACGAGTTTGTACCTTTCTATTAGTACAAGCCAAAGCAAATTTGCACTTTTCCGGGATGATTCCATCTCCTCTTGGTTTTCTCCATTGAACGAACTTGGAAGTAATCTGAATGCTGCTTCCAAACTAATGGCTTTGGATTCCAAACTGTCTTCTACGGAAATATTCTGACTGGCCCCTTGATTGTTATCTTCATTTGACGTAGTTGTTCTGACGGTCCCCTCCGGTATGTGCTGTCCCAATGACATCACTTTGAGCACCGGTGACTGATTCTCTGCATCCATATCATAGAAAAATATAAAAGCGAAACTCGATCAGCTGATGGGCGAAGTGTTTACCTATGATCTGAAGTTCGAACAATGAAACTGTTTCCGTAAAGTGACATGATTTTATACCCGTATTGAAAAACCGTTTCCGCCTAATTGGCAGGGTATTCTGCGCGGGGTCGACTAACGTGGTCTAAACGTTTTTATGAGGTTTGCAGTTAATGCCACTGACGTTCCGGTCCTCACGAATAAGTCGTCAGGTTCAACCTTGGCAACAATACATCCGGAATTGTGGTTGTTTAGGTCTGAAAATCTCACACGTATACTTGTCCGTGGGATTGGGGCAGGGATGCTTGGCTGGTTCCCTCCGAGATCCTCACCCTCTATAACTTAGATTCCTGGACGATGCTGGCCTATGCGTTTGGTCACTACCCTGTACGGAAGTCTCCATGGGTCGAAGTACACGGCCGCACACAGGCTGGACCAGCTTTTGGCCTGGGAGACTCTAATCGTTTTTTTCAGTTCCTTCCTCTCCACCTTGGAGGTGACCCGGAAGAGTTCCAACTGTCCGGGTGGATCATGCTTGCGACCTCTGGTATTTTCTGAGCGCTTTTCCATAATCCTCGCGGAGTAGCTTTATATCTTGGTTTCAACAGTGGATGTCTCTACTGCCGGCCGGAGGAGCTGCCCTTGGTGGCATACATGAGTCGCAGGCAGATGCGAGGTAGTACTAGTGAATCGGCGGCTTCGTTAGCCGAGATGGTTTCGTCGTTCGGAGGCAAGGGTGCTTCGGCCAGGTGTGACACCAGTGCTTCGACGTCAAGCCATCTGTAGGACCATCCCCTGAAATGTTCTGGAGGTTCTTCGATTGCAGTGTTACTGTCCAGAGAGTAGCCTATTTAGCTGTGGTCGATAGCCGACTCGACTTCGTCCAACACCTTCCACCCTCGAAGAGCGGTGGGTGGTTGGGTGTGGTAGAAGTTGACATCTATGATGGTCTCAGAGTATACTCTTCTATAGGTAGGAGTGGTGTCCGAGTTGGCGACGAGGAGGTCCAAGCTTGCTGCCAGATCAGCCAGTTGATCGCCTCTTGCATAAATCCCCGTCGAGCCCCACTCTTGTGACCAGGCGTTGAAATCCCCTCCTAGAATGAGGGTACAGCTTGGATCGGTGGACCGAGCCAACTGTACGATGTCTCCAAGAAAAGTTGAGAAATTAGCGTCCGAGTCGTTTATCGAGATGTAGCAGCTGTAGATCCTTACGCCTCTCGTCTGCATCCAGGCAAATCCGCGGCCTGACCCGCAGGTTTCTCCTACGAAGTCGGCCATGGGTGTCAGAACGACTGCGCAGGTGCCGTCCGTTCTGACTTCTCATCGGTCGTCCCTAGCCGGACTCCAGTTTTGCTCGGAGTACAGAAGGACCTGGGCGCCGATTTTGGCAGTGGTCTGTGATGCCAGGCTCTGAGCTGTGGAGCTCCGTTGAAGGTTTATCTGCAGGAAGTTGATATTCATCTTGGAACGGAGGAGTGTAGCAAAGAGATGGCTTTCCTTCGGGCCGCATATGCCCCTGATCCGGGCTTATGTGGTACACGTGGTGATTTCATGCTGTCACACGCCACGCAGTGATCCTCGGTCTCCGTGCAGGTGAACTGGGTGTGACCGGTGAGGCCACATCTCCTACAGGCGGTCGAGAGGTCTGGGCCGGTGCACAGGCGTGTCGAGTGGCCGAAGCCGTGACACCTGTAGCACCAGAACTACATACCAGAAGTAGGAACACCAGAAGCCATAATTTCCGACAACGGGACATAATTCACGTAAAAGTTATGGACAGCCAAACTAACAGAATTAAACATAAAAACAGTTTATTCTACGAAATACCACCCGCAATCAAATCCATTGGAGAGATATAACAGAGAAATCGGGAGACTACAACGGACGTATTTCCACGACCAACACTCAAAATGGCCAAACTGTGTGGAAAAAGTTGAATATTGGATGAACGGAATGAAAAAAGAAATTACCGAGGCCACCCCTATAGAAATACTACAAGGAAAAAAACCAGAAAATATAATGGAAAAATGGATGAAATTTCCACCACAACCAAAGGACACAAATAGAAAAGAAATGTTGTGCATAGTCGCAGATAGAATAAAATCAAAAGTAGAAAAACGTGAAACAAGCCAAAACAAAATAAAAAAATGTATTAAATATGAGGTGGGTCAAGAAGTACTAAGAAACTCTAGAAACCATCACCTATCAAACATACAAAATAATGAAATAAAAAAATTATTTAACCTATATAAAGGACCGTTTACAATTCATAAAATAATAAGTGATACAACACTAGCGATCATAAACCAGAAAACCAATAAAGAAGAGCTAATCAACGTCGCCGAAGTCCGTTCATACTATACGGACATACAAGCGACAGATCAATAAAAAAAAACACGAAAATGGTCCAATCACAGAACAGGAAACCACCTGCAGCCAACTACAACATGGCAAGGACCAAGACAAAAGTTTATAAACCCGTAAAATACCAACAATTAAGCAGTCATATTCAGTATCAAATTTAATAAAATTAAAAAAAAATTGTTATATTCAACCGCATAGAGTTCTGTGGTATCACCCGTATTGGATAATACGTGATGAACCAACTATATGCCTTACCTCCGTACACTCTAAGCTAATGACTATCTCTAGAATAAATTCAGATTAATGCACTGTTAGCTTTTGAGGTACGATGGTACGCGTTTTGTCGATCTTACGTCCGTTCCCTAAATTGGAATGACTATTAGGACGCCACAACCAGAGCACTGTTCAGTTTGCAATAAACCTCATTGACTATAGGTGTGTGGGTCTGAGCACTGTTCCAATATTCAAAGGTAAGGACAAAGAAGACTTAGAAATGAAATTCAACTCGGGTTTTAATGGTCGGAAACACTTTTATTGAATTTTAAAACAAACATAAATTAAACACTTTGCGGATTCAGACCGCCGTAACCTTTTGGATATATAAACAAACATAAAAATAACACTTTGCGGATTCAAACCGCCGTAACCTTTTGGATATATAAACAAACATAAAAATAACACTTTGCGGATTCAGACCGCCGTAGCCCGTTCTCACCGACTCACTCAGTGACAACGGGGACTCCCTGTCGTCACCGACTCACTCAGTGACAACCGGGGACCCCCTGTCCTTGCGCGTACGGCGGCGTTATATAGTAAAATAGTTTTTGCTGTCTCAGCACATCTTGCTTCATTGACCTATATTAATATCTAAATTGCTACGTTGATTTTTACATGCAATATATTTACATTAAATAATATTACAGTGACGACTGTCTACAATATACGACAGTTCAGAGAAGCGGTTCTCCATCATCGGTAGTCAACGTTCAGCATTCAGGGCAACAGTCTCTCAAAACAGTTTGGCGTTCAGCGTTCTACGTTCAGCAGTTTGTATCATCATATCAACGAACCGTCAACATCGATCAAATCTGTCACGCGAAGCCTCTCTATGTTGGTTCATCTCCACACACAACTACGTAAGTAGGAAAAATTATTTTAAATTAAATTCCCCCAACCTCGACCACGAGGCAAGTGCACCTGAGTGGTCACGCGGCCGGGTCTTGCAACGAAGCAAAGGCAAACCAACAACACGATAGAACGAGAATCTCAGAAGTAGAGAGAACAGAAACTAATCGTACACTGAAAAGTTTAAAAATCCATCAGCAGCAAATTGAGAAAAATCTGAAACACCTAGAACCGACAGAACATCGATACAATATCATTCATAACAAAATTATTAGAACAAGCATTCTTATTTTTGAGTTAATATTAAATAGATTAAGCCAATGACACGCAGAATCTCATAGCAATAGTAAACTCAGCTTTCAATGGGAAGGTATATACGAGCGCACTCACATCACAGACACTTTTGAGTGAGTTGCGAGAAATAAAGATGAATCTGCCAATGGGAAGTACTCTCAGTAAAAAGCAGTAGAATTAAGTAAACGTATACATGTACTACCAAATTTGTGTTGGAACCACGGTTTCATAACAATAGTTCATTTGTCAAGGAAGGCTATAGGCTATATAACATCACGCTACGACCAATTAATAGAAGTGGTCAAACAGTGATTTTGAGATTTACGATAGAAATATTTGTTTATAAATGGTTGCTGTTGGTTATAAGAGAAATAATTAATAGAAATAGTATTTATTATTGGTTGCTATTGGTTAATCGGGCAGATCAAGTACAAGCATGCATCAAATCGAATTTCCCCACATTGCCTACCAGGGTGGCTGAGTTTCACTTACTGCAGTGAAACCAAAAATTAGTTGATTTAATCTAAAAAATTAATATTTGTATACCGTACAATAATATTATGTAGAACATAATGGTATATAGGTATTATAATATTATGATATGTGACAAGTGAAATATCCAAAATTTGAGCAATGGACGGCGAACGTCACGATTCATCAACATATTATTCGGCTCATTTCAGCAGCTTGTAATGATATTATTATATTATAATCGTGCCGTAT
>NC_042495.1:18294031-18298339 GCF_005508785.2 Acyrthosiphon pisum
GATCTTTAAGTTAGGTCTAAGTAATGACAGGAAATTCACAATGAATATGACGTATGAATAGTTTTCCCGAAGACATTCTCTCATCCAACGAAATTATTGTTCCGAAACGCGATATTCCAGTATACCATTATTAATTATTATAAATATAGCCCCGAGCTATGAGCTGGCTTTAATTACCTGTTTCAGTCTGGCTCTCCAGGTTGGGGGATTGGCGACGGGCTAACAACCCGCTACTGTAATAAACCTAATTGTTAAGAATCTAAAACTAAAGCCTCGGGACAGAGATCTGGGCATAACATAACAGAAACGGTCTGGATTACAAGGATTTAAGATTAGCACTTGGAATGTAAGAACGTTATATAAAGCAGGAGCACTTAATACACTAGTCAATGCAAAATAAATATAGTAGCGTTACAAGAAACGAGATGGCAAGGCGAAGGATGTATAGCAACAGGTAACATGGCATTATTCTATGGTGGTGTAACAACAAATAGACATGAAAATGATGTGGGTTTTATTGTACATGGGTTAAGCAATTCAAAGCTATTAAAGACCGAATATGTTACATCCGGCTTAATATGAACCACTGAGACATGATTATGATTTTCGCATACGCACCAACCGAATCAGGAAATGAAGAAGCAAAAGATGCCTTTTATGAAGAGCTGGGACAAGTTATGACGCTATGCCAAGTCATTGCATTAAATTATTATTG
Source organism: Acyrthosiphon pisum (assembly GCF_005508785.2). Classification (NCBI taxonomy): domain Eukaryota; kingdom Metazoa; phylum Arthropoda; class Insecta; order Hemiptera; family Aphididae; genus Acyrthosiphon; species Acyrthosiphon pisum. The sequence goes on from NC_042495.1 coordinate 18,294,747, forward strand.
GGAGATATGAACGCTCAAGTGGGTAAAGAAAATACATATTATAAAACGACGATTGGAAAACATAGCTTAAACGACCGAAGCAACGACAACGGAATAAGACTAATCAACTTTGCAATAAGTAAAAATATGGTAGTAAGCAGTACAAGATTCCCGCGGGAAAATATCCATAAAAAACATCGCTATCTCCGGGAGGCAGATTTAGTAGTCAAATAAATCATGTTGTCATAGAAAATAAAAATAAGACGATTATAAAAAACGTCAAAAGCTACAGAGGAGCAGACGCAGACATAGACCATTACTTAATCCTGATTGACTTCAGGACTTCAAATTAAAAAACCAGGAAACATTACAGACATATCAAGAAACTGTGACAAATCTCTTAGGAAAAAGAGAGGGCTTCGACAATTAACAGATTGAAAAATTATAGAAAGCAATTAAGACCTCAATAACGGGATCCGCAGAAAAAGTTATTTAACTTACACGAAGAAAAAAACAAAGAAATGGTTTAATGATAATTGCAAGAAAGTAATCAGGGAACGTAATGAAGCTAGAATCAAAGCAATACACACACCATCCCCAGAGAACATAAGGGACTTCGAAAACAAAAGAAGAGAAGTAAATACACTGATAAGAAAAGAAAAGAGAAGAGCAGAAAAAGAGCGATTAGAAGACATCGAAAACGTTAAACACAATCCCAGAGAATTCTTCAAACGTTACAAAACATTTAAAAATGGATTTGTACCTATTATACGGATGATAGAAGATAATAATGGTACTCTCATTACAAAACCAGAAAATATTGCCGAGGAATTTAGATAGTACTTTGAAAAAATCCTTAACAGAGACTCAACAACAGGAATAGGTGAACAAAACGACACCATATATTACACAGTGGAACCAGAAATACCAAATCCTAGTTTAGAAGAGTTACAGTATGCGATACAAACTCTAAAAATTAATAACTTATTAATTTTTAGAGTTTAGTAAATAATAATAAGTCTCCAGGAGATGATAAAATTTTCGCTGAGCTACTGAAGTTAGGAGGACAAAACCTAACAAAAAATTTACATAACCTAATTCAACAATTATGGATAAAGGAAAAGATATCAAAAGACTGGAATGAGTCATTGATATGTCCAATTTTCAAAAAAGATATCCAAAATAAATTCGAGAATTATAGAGGCATAACACTACTGAATTCTGGATATAAAATACTATCACTATTCTGTTTTGGCACCGTCGGGCTCCTACGGAACCGGCGGTCGGCCTAGCGATTCGGATGACGAGAATATAGAGGACAAGGTAACACCGTTAAGCTTGGTTGGTATATTATATAAGATATCACTGAACACTTCGTAGTATTTAAAAACATGTGCTTAGAGCTCTATATTAAGATCAACAAAGCAAGAACCTTTAACAATAGAGTAATATAAAAGCTGGCGGAGACGTCTCCCCGTCTCAGCGTACAATAATGAGAAGTGCTCACACCAGAGCGCAATAATAATAATAATAATAACAAATAATCGACAACGATACCAGCGACGACGACAATAGGTGCGCGGAGTAGAGTGGCGGCAGCTGAAACGGCGGCGGCAGTATGTGGCTGAATTATCAGCGCGCGGCGACGATGGCTGCGCGGAGAGGAGTGGCCGCTGCTACGGCGGCGGCAAGTCTGCGGCAGAATTATCGGTGTGCGGCAGTGACGAAGACGACCTTGACCTACAGCCGGTCTATTTGAGTCGTTCCGGCGGCGGCGACGACGGCGGCTGCAACGGCTGTGTACGCGAACGTGTTCGGTGGCAGCGCGCGGCAACGATAATGGGCGCTAAGGCGTGCAAAACAGAACGGCACTTTTGGACGGCAAGGTACACGACGGCTCGAGTTGAGACCCACAAGCGTACACTCGCGTAGTCGTTGGTCGCACAACGAATTTCCGCAAACGAACTACAATACTCGCGTAAAGTTAGATAGTGCGGCGGAAACGCACAAAGAGACGTGAGCTCAACTGCCCGCTCTACGAAGCACTGATTGTAAGAGACCGGTTGCGCGAGCGCGCGGCTTGCATCCAACGGCGGCTGCTCTTATCGGCGTTTATACGCCAGCGGCGCGCGCAGCCGGTACGGCTGGTCAGGCTGGGTATGCACGTAATGACGCTGAGTTTCGAACAATTCACTAATTAATAATTATACTTAAAAGATTGCAGATATACACAGATGAGATAATGGGTAATTACCAAAGTGGATTCAGAAAAAATAAATCAACTACTGATCACATATTTGTCATAAGACAAGTTATGGAGAAAAGCTACGAATTCGCGAAAGATCTACATATAGTTTTTATAGACTACAAACAAGCCTATGATAGCAGAGATAGAGATAGTCTATGGAAATCCTTAAAAAGTTTGGCTTATCAACTAAATTAATCAACATGATAAAACTTTGTAATACAAACATCAGCAGCCAAGTCAAGGTGAACAACGAGATATCGTATCCATTTACAATAAATAGTGGATTGAAGCAAGGGGACGCGATGTCACCAGCCCTCTTCAATATAGCATTAGAGAGTGTAATAAGAAAGATACCACGAACTGAGACATTAAACCTTGACGAAGGGTTGGTGCAAAATTTAAGTCTACAATTTTTCAATTTTTAATTTTTTGGTTTAAACTGTTTATTATTTGAATTAAAAATGAAATAGGTACCTACAGCATCTTCTATATATAAAAAATGTAGTTACAATGACTTTACATATTCCGATGATTTTGATTTATATATTTCACTTGCTTATATACCCAACTATTATTATATTATTATCGTTAATATATGCGTTGTTTACAAAAAATTAATATACTTTGATTTTATTTAAATGATTATATGTTTGTAAATTACGTATAACTACAGCCTACGTACGTACCGTAACATGTACGACTCGAGACTTTTCGCAAACATTCACAAAACGTAATATTATATAAGATACTAAGGTAGGTACTCACAAATATGTACAAACAGCCGGTTTCGTTTGTTACTTCACCAAATATGTTGTTGAGTCGTTGGTTTGAAATGAGAATCTTAATATCTTTTCAGCGAACCTAAGACGAAGCGGACTAATAATTAGTATAACAGCCACAGGCAGGCGACTTTGGCCACCGCGGCGGGAACTGTTACTCTGACGTTCAATCGCAGCAACGCGTGTCAGTAGTCTATTGGTTCGCATATGACGACGTTTCGGACGGACTAAACACACCGAATTATCACCAGACGGCGACGGTACCGATCGAATCGTACCGGGGCGGTATAACCGTGCTACCAAGGTATATACGTACCACAACGGTGCACCGTATAGCGTAGTATTACCCTGGTCTACCTCTGTTTAACGCGGTGTATCTATTGGGGCGTCCGCAATATCAACGTGGTAGTGCTCCACGCAACGCATAACCTGGTTCGCCATAGTCCGGTATATACAAATGGTGTACACGGTTGCTTCGCACTTATAGTGGATAGCGATCAGATACCGGTCGGTAACCGAATTATCACCTAGCGGCGACGGTACTGATCGACTCGCACGTCGTGGCGGCAAAACCGTGCTACCGAGGT
>NC_042495.1:18298389-18301426 GCF_005508785.2 Acyrthosiphon pisum
TATCCAAACATGAGATGAGAGTTGATATTCAGTGAATATAACGATTAGACAGTAAAATTCTCTGTAGATATAATAAATATAAATTGAATTCCATTTTGTTATTTATATACTATTATGAATATATTATACTATATATCTAGTATATTGTATATTTTTTTTCGTGCTTTGTGAATGTTAACAAAGAATATATTATGTATTTATATGTAATTCAAGTAAATGGTAAGTACTACTTATGGTTTATTGTGGGCTCAAATATACGTACCTACCTAACTTTAACAAACTTATATTTGACGAAACTTTATATTAAAACGAAATTTACATATCGTAGGATAATTTAAATGTATTTTTTTTATTTACTTATTAATATGATAATATATTGTTATTTATACGCATTTTGTACACTAAAAACGAATTTTATAAACGAAAATAAAACACTGATATAATATATTAACAGTAATTGATTGAAATTGTATATTATCAATTGGTACTATATTTTTTTTTTTTTGTAACTTCAAATAATTCTAGTAAAGATATTGCTGAAAGTGTAGCTATTAATATTAAGTAAATTTGAGTAAAATAATATATTAATAATAATTTAATTTTGTTCACAGTAAATAAATAATATATCTATAGGTACACATTATTGTTATTTAATTAACATTATGTGTTATTGCTTGAAGAAGTATAATTGGTGCTAGTTTTTAGGGCATTGATTTTTTATTTAGATTTTACCGATTTAAAACAATTCGTGTTATACGAAAAATTGGAAATTTAAGAAACTGGTTGTTAGTTGCAGTGTTGAGTAGTAACATAACGAAAATTACAAATTACCGTAACGAAGTTACTATTGCAGTAACTAGTACCTAACACTGAAGTAATTTCATTGTAACAAAATTTCTTTTAATAGTTATTCCTATGGAGTAAAGTGTTATTTTCCACGTTATTAAAATAAGTTATGAATGTAGAATGTATGACATAAACTAAGTGTTAGGATATTCGAGAAAAATTAAAAATCTATAAAATTTATTTACTATTCCGGAAGTTTTAGATAATAATGAAATTATTTAAATGACTTAACAATTGTTGTAACACTCACATAAGATAACATGAATAATATTACAATTTTAAACTAAAATATAGGTGTTAATATCATTGTTAATTATTCAGTGCATAATTTTTCAGACTGATGTTTTCTTTACAAACAAAATTTAATTTTTTGTTTATTTTATCTGAGATAATTTTACTGTCATCAAGGCAAATTTCCTATTGGCCCCAAATTGCAACCGGCCCTGTATGCATATAATGTTATTATATCTGTATATGTATAATAGCTAATCAGCAATAAGCTGTTTTATTTGTTGTGCAGTGGTTTTCAATAATTTCATTTTGGATATTTTTCAGTATCTGTCATTTAAGAATAAATACACGTACCAGACTTTTCGTAAACATTTACAAAACATAATATTATATAAGATACTAAGGTAGGTACTCACAAATTTGTACAAGCATCCGGTTTCATTTGTTACTTCACCAAATATGTTGTTGAGTCGTTGGTTTGAAATGAGAATCTTAATATCTTTTCGGCGGACCTAAGACGAAGCGGACTAAAATTAGTATTTAACAGCCACAGGCAGGCAACTTTGGCCACCACGGCGGGAACTGTTACTCTGACGTTCAATCGCAGCAACGCGTGTCAGTAGTCTATTGGATCGCATATGACGACGTTTCGGACGGACTATACACACCGAATTATCACCAGACGGCGACGGTACCGATCGAATCGTACCGGGGCGGTATAATCGTGCTACCAAGGTATATACGTACCACAACGGTGCACCGTATAGCGTAGTATTACCCTGATGTACCTCTGTTTAACGCGGTGTATCTATTGGGGCGTCCGCAATATCAACGTGGTAGTGCTCCACGCAACGCATAACCTGGTTCGCCATAGTCCGGTATATACAAATGGTGTACACGGTTGCCTCGCACTTATAGTGGATAGCGATCAGATACCGGTCGGTAACCGAATTATCACCTAGCGGCGACGGTACTGATCGACTCGCACGTTGTGGCGGCAAAACCGTGTTACCGAGATATACACCAAGCCTGCGCACAGCGAAGTGTATCCCGGTTACCTCTGTTTGACACGGTGTACCTATTGGCCCCGCATGGTTAACCTGGTGGTGCACCACGCAACGTATGACCTGGTTCGCCATATAGTCTTGTAACCGGCTTACAATGGTGTACACGATTGCCTCGCACCCAGTGGACAGTGGTCGGATACCGCTCGGCGGAAAGCCTGTCAGATTCGTTGTCGGACGGGTATAACAGACTCTGAACTACGGAGGTTGATGGCCGAAGCGGTCAGAATTCCAGTTTCAGTTTTGGTGGCCAAAGTGGCCCAACAGATGTCTGATTGTAATAATATTCAGCTTCGTCTTACCTATTATACATATAGCGATCTCCACACAGTATATAGTTCAATGTCCGACTAGGTTTGACTGGAAAACATAGAAGACGACTCAGCTTTGGACATCTGATGGCATCAGATATCTTTGAATATCCATTTGATAGAAAATACGTACGTGACCTACTGATGTGTGCTAACGCCGTATTATCGTTGAAACCAGGAAATGATGATTTATAAATAAAAACACTAATTAAATTACTACACGTACACTGATTTTATTATTTCTACTCAAACACGATTTAACTTATAACTAAGATTTTCTGTCTACACTATAGAGGTTCTGTCTAACTCGAGTCCGTACTCCGACTGCCGACACGGCCCCGTCCGTGGGAACCGTCTCGGTTTTTGCACGGCGAATTCGCTGACCAACGCACTTCCCACAGTCACGTAGCCATTGCGTTATCCAGCGAACGCACATATCGCATACAGGGTGTATAGTATGTACAGGGTACAACATACCCCCCGAGTTAAACGGAAGCAGTCCCTGCGACCTTGTAAATACAAATTACTTCCCCAAATCTTAAATAATATCTTAAACTAATAACATGTTTGCTTATATTTTAAGTG
>NC_042495.1:18301476-18302404 GCF_005508785.2 Acyrthosiphon pisum
CTAATGTGGATTTTTTCTTTTGTTGGAAATAAATATACCAAACAGAGTACGGTGCTTATTTAATAATACACTCAAGTCGAAACATATATAATCGCATCATGATACGCTAAAGCAAAATAATGTGTTATATTTTTCAATTCAGTAGGTAGGACTGCATGAGTGGAATAATGGAATTATTATTTCACATAATATGTACCCATACGTACACGAATCGTCTTCCTTGTATTATATTTATCTTATGGAACCTAGTTAATTTAAATGCACGGCTAGGTGCAGTTATATGGTATATACCTAGCTACGTAAAGGTATTTTAGTAATTTATAAACTGCAATATACTGTTTGTTGTGTTTGAACGTGGACAGAACGAATTTGGTCACTATTAAAAGTCGGTACCTATCATAATATTTATATTATTATAATTAAAACCTATTCAAATGTGCTTAATGTAAAAATATGGTTTATCCGTTATTTGTAGAGATAATATTGAACGATAGGTACCTACATTAAAATCATATTTAATTAATATTTATAGTGTACCCACTCCGTAGACCGTAGATATGGGTACATAAGTAGTATCCGATTTTAATTGTTACGCTTATGTAAAATATTGTAATATTATACGTATCGTGTGGACTGTCGACTGTGCAGGAGTCAAGAAGTGTCAACTGTGTAAGTCAGAGAAGTAGGTATGAAAAAATAATATTCACTTTTGTATTTAATTTGATTATGTTTTGAACTCAATAAAAAATGTCTAATATACCTATGTATAATTTATATATTCTTTTTTAGACGGTATTATTACATATGAACTACGAATGTATATTGTCTATACTGTGTATTTACTTATTTATTTTGGCGTACTTTTGTATTTTGTAAAATGATTTTTTTTTATTGTTATTATTCCATCTGAAACATACCTATTTAAAAT
>NC_042495.1:18302504-18307523 GCF_005508785.2 Acyrthosiphon pisum
GGCGAAAGACATAACGGTGGCGTACATTGTAATGCTTACTATAGGTATCGTCGAAAAAGAAATTATTTTGAGAGCGAAGTCACCGCGAGGACGTGAGAATAACAAATGATACCAATTTGATTAAAATTTTTTAAGGCTTGACAATAAAACAATAAAATATACGTTGTCATGTTTACCGATTCAAGCCAGTATACGAAAACGATTTTAAACATATTATTGTTATTATTTATTATTTTTTTTAACAACTAAAAATAGGTTCACATTGAATTTGATTTTAAATCTGTGTGCATGCGCAGTGTACATTTATATATTGTATGCGCTGGATGAGGTCGACTACGGTTATTACGATTGTTATAATATAATTTTTTTACGAAACAATGCGCGATAGAAGGCGATGATCCGTATCTCGACCGTTTATAGATTTCGGCGTACGCTACTTAAAACATGTTATTAAATATATATATTTATGCACACACGCACACACACACTTAATAATATCCTTCAAGTGTATTAAATATAATAATATATTATATAATATAACTACGGAGTGATCCATTAAGCGTAAGACACTCGACAAGATGCACTGACGTTTTGAGAATTGAATTTTTTCATCATGTTATAATAAGTCATATTCGAAAACAATATTTTCGGAAAAAATTTTGAATAACAACACAATAATAAATATCTACATTTTTTGTTTCCGAAACTATTCTTTTGAAGCTTATGGACGAGCGGAGTATAGTATACCACAATTTTTCGGGTTACCCCTGCAGTAGTAACTCTGCACCCAACTGGCCCATTCCGCTCATCTATACGTACTTTATAGATACATATATAGGTGGGTACCGGCCAAGTCAAGAACGGCTCGTCCAAATTCGATTTTTATGTGTCACGAAGTACTCCGATAACTGAACATTATTATATCTTCTTCGGGATGATCAAAAACGATCGTTATTACCGTTCAAAAAAAAAAAAGTACGCTACAGCCTACAAATATACATTTAACTCTCATGTTTGTTTTAAGATATAATTTCTTTATTCGAAACCATAAATGTGCGACGATTTAATGGATCCTTTTACCTCATCTACCAGAGTAACTAATGGCAAACATTTAAAATACTATTCTTTACTAATTATTTAAAAAAAATAAAAAAATATGTCTATCGTAAATCTCAAAATACCTCTCCTTGTTGAACCAACTGGGTCTAATAGTGAATTTAAGCCATTCAGAGACTCTCTCAAAAACACACAAAAAATGTCTAGTTGTTTAGGAGGAGATCAATGACATACAGACAAACCATTCATTTGTATATATATATAGACATAGATTGTTATTATTTTCGGCCATCCGGCACCCAATTAATTTTACCAAAGAAAATTATTACATTAAAACCTTCCCCGTGACTCGACCAATTTACTAGTGAAAACCGTATTTAAATAAGTGGATTAATTACGAATAAATACGATTGAAATATTGTCAGTATACTTCTGCTTACAAATGAATACAAACTGAAATGAAATGAAAATTGAATAGAATATGGAAAATGTAATACTTATTATTTTGTATCGAGTACCAGTATGAATATACAAAATGTGATTGTATATTTTCAAATTAAAAATTTCTTCGATTGCCACGTAGCATAGATATATATTTCAGAGCCGGCAGCACTGTCGCCTTGCCTCGCTGATGATCAGAACGGGAAAATAAATTTAAAAAAAATTAATAATTTTGAATTAGAGCTAAAAATAAAAAAAAATGCAACTTTTATGTTTGTAGTTATATAGAAATATGCAATTAATAGTCATTTATACATAAGTATTCGAAAATATGCAAAAATTTGTTATTTTATCATACACACTACAAGACATCAAAATTTCGAATCAAATTAATTCTTGGTGAATTGTAAAGAAAATGTTTTTCATAAAAATCCGGTCCTTATATCACAATCATACCTACCAATTATTTGAGAAAAAATGTTAACACATCTTATTATAATATTTTATGATATTAAAATTTAAAGTGTTAAACATAATTTGGCTATCGATTGCAGCGAATGTGTTGAATATTTATTCTGGTGTAGTGGTCTCAAAAAGAAAAGGTTATTTATTGAGTTATTTGGTTAGTTATATTATGTATAGACGTAGTTTAAACTATATATTTATACAATGATATTGTAATTTTTGAAGTTTGTGAGTTTTACAGCTATATAACGAATATACATATTATAATCATGGATTATTTACATCGAATAACATCGTTGACATTTACATGATTTCAGCTAATGGTATGCAATATTATAATATACTAATATGTAATATATCTAGTCAAGTAGTTTATTTTTTAGAATTTTTTTAAAATATCAAATTTTTTTTATTAAATTAATGTGGAACGTAATAACTTTTTTAAAAATGTTTTTTTTGAGAATTTGCTGACATTGAGTATATTTCTTAAATTATTTACTAATCATATAATTTTAACAATTTTTGTCATACGTTTAAGTAGCATAGTTTTTTTTTTCTTCAAGTATTTCTGTTACACCTTGTATGGGTACCTACTAAGTACCAATTTTTACTAACCGGCTGGCGGCTATAACTATACTTGTGTTATCATTTTCAGTTTTTTAAAAGCATTATACACCTACTAAAGTGTTGAGGTGAGTCAACGCCTAAGAATAAAAATCATGAGGTCGGATTTAAATTTTAAAAAAATAGTCGTATTTAAACAACTAACATTTGTAACAACTTATTAGGTGTAATCATAATATGATATTTTAGTTACATATTATTATATAAAAATTGTATACTATTTATATTCTTATTATTAGTTTATTAATTTAGACATTAAAAGTTTAGATGTAACTTTTATCATTATTTTTAGTACATCGCATTTACTATTTTTTCTAAGCCTAATAAAAAATTATAATAAAAATCAAGTTTGTAACTATTATTATTATTATCATGATGTATAAGCTCTATGTCATATATAAAATTGATATTATACTGTGTTGGCTATTATTTAAATAAACATATTTTATATTTTATGTGTAATACTGTGCTGGCTATAAATATTATTATTATAATAGGAAGCAGCTGGTAAATATATTGTTTATTTTTGGACGACGATAAACAATTTGTAAATGTTTAATCGAATAAAATTATTAGTTTCTATATATTTCAATATATTTCGACAGTGAATTTTTTTAATAATTGTATCGAATAAGTTTTTTAACTTTGGTTATTATATTATAGTGTTTAAATTAAATTGAAGTAAAATAATGTAACGTTTTCAATTAAATTAATGTTTTTCCGCGACTTAAAATAGCTGCCGACACAGAACTTAGCGCGCTAAGTTTCACGCGTGAAGTCAATCAATAATAGGATGTGGCTGCAACTGGTCAAAGTTATGCTAAAGGTATAGTTGTAGTTAAATACTATTTTACTTGAGTATTAATATTACTTAACGTAGTTTAAATTTAGTATTAGAACGATAGGTGCACTCAGGATTTATTCAATAATCCAGATTTATTAAAAACCAGCTTTTAGTGAAATAATGTACCAACGGAAGTCCGGCTCGTTACATTATGTTTAAAACATTTACGAGATTAAATTTCTTTCAAAACCTAAATCCTAAGACTGTAGTATATATTAGAACTCATAGGCGTTACTTATACTCGAGAAACAGTGAATTTTGCATTTTTGCATTTGTATGGAGTCCGGTTTTAAAATCCCTATAATAATACTCCAAAATACGTAATAATATATTAAAACACAAATATAATTTTAAAAAAGGAAAAAAAATATATAATAATATTATAATGTAAAAAATAAATTAATAATTAGGTAACGAATTCGGTAAGTCTAATAAAAATCACATAAGGATTATATTATGGAAACGTCACAGGTATAGGTATGTTTTATTTTTTTTGTTGTAATTTTTCTATAATCACTGTATCTTTTAGTAGGTACCGCTAGTTATAAGGTACTTACCTATGTTCAACTCGAAATAATATATTTACAGTCAAATCGTATGTCATACGAATTCATCAGTCAGACAAATTATTTATAAATGTTTTTATTCTTTCGATTGTGTCATTTACAATTTGAGTAGGTAGGAGTTAAATTTACCTTTCTTTCTTACTATCTATTTCACTGTAACGGTTTATGATTAAATATATTAAATGATTAAGCACATTTTTGTTAAAAAAAAGTATTTTTTACCCATTGAAAATTAATAAAAATATATGAAAAATAGTTTGTTCGAATAACAATAGTTTTTAAAAATATTATAATTATGTACTTTTTTTATTAAATGTGTCAACAATTTAATGATTTTATATGGTTATGATATTCTTGTGTATTTTAAATATTTTATTATATAATGAGTATTAGAAGCGACCACCCTACCACCGCGACAGTTATATCACAAGTTAAATTTTTAAATACTCAATAATTAAATAATAATTATTATTACATTTTTTACATTGTTAATTTGTTAGCATATTTTTTGCAAAAATGTACGTAATTTTGGCGAACCGTAGGCTGCATTTAAAATCTCCGGTGCAACCAGTATAGTGACGCATATAAAGATTTAAGTACATAATACAAAGTATAAATTATTAAATAACTAAATTATTATTCTAGTGTCAACATTTTGTTAGTATTAAGAGATCCGTATTTCAATAGAAAAATTTAAATAACTGAAGTTGCTAAGATATGAACACGACGGGTGTAACTTATTTATTTATTTACGGATTGTTTTAAACAAAAATTGACAAGTGCGTGCGATTTAAAAACATGCCATACGTATTCCTTATGATTTTAAATGGCATCAAATATTCCAATGTTGTCGTCATAATTCTTATGTATATAGCGCAATTATTCGTACCTACAAAAGATTATTATTTTTTTTTTAATATTGTCGTAAAACAAAATTTGTTAGTGCCTTAGTGCAAGTCATAGGCGCAATTTCCACTTTTGACTTGGGGGGGCTGAATATATTAAGGTCAGGCAGACCCGTGG
>NC_042495.1:18311323-18317755 GCF_005508785.2 Acyrthosiphon pisum
ATGTTTATTATTGCCAAACTGGAAAATCGCTCCTGATCCATCTGATGTGCGCAGCCAATTTTTAATTCTTCTCATAGTGGAGAAAGAACGCTCACACGTGGCTGAACTAACAGGAATTGAAAGAGCAACTTTCAACAAAGTGTATAAATTTGGATAAATTTCAGATTGTACCACTTCTTTTATTTTATAAAAATCAATCTGTGATTCTATGCTTGATCGAAGGACACAATTTTTTACCACCATCATTTCACTTTTCAGAGCATTTAAGTCAATATTGAACAACTCCTATAAGAAAAGAAATTCATTTTATATTAAATTGAATACATTTCGTTTTAATTATTTATCCTTACTTTATAATTTTCAATGAAAAAAGTGCTATCATCATAATTTAACTTCATAAAATTATCAACTGCTGTTGCCATTTTTAGGCTTTCAGTGGAAAATCTTTTTTTTATGTTTGTAACAATAGTATCAATTAATTTGAAATAAATTATTCGCCAGTGTTTTTTATTTTCATCAGTTTGTTCAGTGCTTGTGGTTGATGATAAATGGAAATCCTTCAAATGAATTGGTTCTCTTTTTAATCTCTTAGCTGTACAATCTGAAATCAACAGTAATTTTAAATAAAAACTTCATATCAATAATTAAAATATTTCTATACTAACCTTTTACAGGTGTTTCAATACCATGAGTTTCAGAAAACATTTCAACAGTAGACCATACTTCAGAAAAACACTTATCTGAACGTTTCCCTTAAAATGTTTTTATTACACCTTCAATAACTAGGCCAGCTTTGCCCAGAGTAGCTGTTTTTTGTTGTAACTGGGTGCTAAGAATATTGATAACTTGTAATACATCTTCCAAGACAATGAGGTGAAAAATAAATGAAACCGTATTCATTATAGATAAAATTCCTATTAAAAAATTATTACTAATCAATTAATTGTTACTGTATGATTACAATTCACCGTTTAGTTCATAATAAAAAAATAAAATGTTTAAGAGGTATGAGTATGAGTAAATAAAAACAAATTTGAATTATATTTTAAAATTTACCTAAGGCCTGGGAAACATCTCGATCATTAGAATTCTCAATTTTTTCTTTTAATGCTTAAATTATTGCTTTAAAATTATGTTTAACTGAAGTACAATTTTTGACTCTGCAATTCCAACGTGTATCACTTATTGCTGTGATAGATATTTTTTTCAAACCTAGTTGTTTTTGAATTTCTTTAAATTTGAAGTTGTTTGTTGGCATAGAAAAATGAATATATATATGAATTCAAGACAGTTAAACACATACCGAGTCTCCTAAAAATGTACATAATATAAAATGTATGATACGTTTAAAATAATGAAAATATTTTTCTTTACCTTAACTATATTGCACATGTCAATTACAATTAAATTTACTCTATGAGCCATACAATGAGTATAGATGGCACATGGGTGTCTCAATTTTACTTTTTGTTGCACACCATTAAATCGGCCAGACATCACGCTAGCTCCATTCGTATGACTGTGCGACTATTGGTATTTGAGCGATGTTACTTGCATCCAAATAATTAAACATAATAGTACTCAATGAATCAGAATCTTGTTTCTCTGATACATTTAGAAAAGTTAAAAATCGTTCAACGACATCTAAATCTTTAGTATATCTTGTATAGTTGGTTTTGGAATAAAAATGATTTGCAAATATTTCATCAAATTTAGCAACCATTTGGCAAGTTTCTTTAAAATTTCCTAAAATGTGTTTTATAATTTTAAAATAAGAATATTTAAACATATTTAGAAGTACAAACCTCTGTTTATAGAAAACTCGTTTTCTCTATGGCCTCTAAAAGCAATTCCTTGTTTACTTAAAAACAATGTTATTTCAATTAATTGCATCATGTAGGTTCTGTTTTCTTTTATTTGTTACATACTTGCAGAAACAATTTTGTTATGAACAGACCCAGTTTTTTGCATCGAGTTGTGACCTGACCATTTAGACATAGCAGTTAAATGATGTACACAACTATTATGCAACTCAAGTTTTGTACAATTAACCTTTGAATCTCTATAACCACTTAACTAAAACAATAAAATAAAAACTCATTAATGGTTAAGAAATAATAAGTAGTGATGTATTGCAGAACATATAGACATACAGTGTATACCTAGATATAAAGTTAATTGTATTTGTATAGAATTCTAAAATCTAAAATTTATTATTAAAAACTTACTTTTTTCCAATTATTAAATCCAATACTAATAAATGTTTGTTCAACATGGCCAGAGTCTTTTGAAAATAAGCGACAAGCGTAACAAAAAATAGCATCATTTTTAATGCTATACTCAATCCATGGAAATTTTTTATAATGTGTACAAGAAAATGATCTGTTTTGTTGTCCAAATTTAGTTTTTGGAAATACCTAGAAAAACATTGAAGTAATTAACTACCTACCTCGGGCTACCTACACAATTAGTAATTACAACTTCAAATTAAAAATTGCATAAATATAAATTATGACCAATACATTAAGAAAAGGGAATTTGAAAAAAGTACTTACTTTTAAAATTGGTCTCATGGGTCCAGAATTTAAATCGCCAAGATCTAAATGTCCACTTGTGGTATTATTGGTAATAGATTCATCATCGATGTTAACAATATTGGTGTTGGTAGCAGTAGTGACAGAAACCGATATATTTTGATCAACATCTATTTTTGTAGAAACTGTAGAACTTGTAGAAGTAGTTGTGGATTTATTTTTGTTATTGAAAATGTTGAATAACTTTTTATTTTCCATTGTTAAGTTTTTAAAAACGTTGAAATAAGTTTGAATGCACAGATCACGTAAAATGAACGATAAACTAACGTAAACGCGGATTGTTAACTGTTGTCTGTTGTAATGAAAACGACAAGCGGATAGCGATCATATAATATGTCGCTAGGGAAATACCTAGTTCGGGAATATTATGCGGGATTATCGGCTTATCGCCTATTACTGGAATCGTGCGTTTAGTAAAGAGTAGGTATATTATATAATTATTTATTATGAAGTAGGTACCTAAATATACATCTAGTATAATATACAATCGCGATCATGACGTTGACGTGATAGCAAAAATAAAACAATGTAATAATTCCTAATAATATAGGATCAAAATAATATTATTCATATTTTATTTCTACAATATCAGTGATACTTTTTATTTTATAATTAATATGGCAGCCTCTTAAGTCATAATATATAATATTATTTAAATATAAAAAAAAAAAACTGTACACATTTATAATATAATAGCTTTTTAAATTTGTAGATTTTTGGGGCTAAGCCCCCCCAAGCCTCCCCACCCCAATTTGCGCCTATGGTGCAAGTTTTGTGCCATAAATTATGGTATGTTGATAAAGCTGTGAGATATGACTAAGTGATAATTAGTAGAAAAAATATTTTAAATAGGTATTTTTCAGATAGAATAATAACAATAAAAAAAATCATTTTACAAAATACAAAAGTACGCCAAAATAAATAAGTAAATACACAGTATTGACAATATACATTCGTAGTTCATACGTAATACCGTCTAAAAAAAGAATATACAAATTATACATAGGTACTAGACATTTTTTATTGAGTTCAAAACATAATCTAATTAAAAACAAAAGTGCATATTATTTTTCATACCTACTTCTCTGACTTACATATTTGACACTTCTTGACTCCTGCACAGTCGACAGTCCACACGATACGTATAATATTACAATATTTTGCATAAGCGTAACAATTAAAATCGGATACTACTCAAGTACCCATATCTACGGTCTACGGAGTGGGTACACTATAAATATTAATTAAATATGATTTTAATGTAGGTACCTATCGTTCAATATTATAAATATTATGATAGGTACCGACTTATAATCGTGACCAAATTCGTTCACGTTCATACACAACAAAAAGTATATTGCAGTTTATAAATTACTATAATACCTTTAGGTAACTAAGTATATACCACATAACTGCACCTAACCACGCGTTTAAATTAACTAGGTTCCATAAGATAAATATAATACACGGAAGACGATTCGTGTACGTATGGGTACATATTATGTAAAATAATAACACATTATTATGATACCATATAATATAACGAGGAGGTATTTATTCTCAGGCTAATGCCTCATATTATTCTCATCACGATTCACACAAGTTACCATAATAAGTCGTCCTATTTACTCATATTCACTTTTATAAGACAAAATTCAGAATTATAAACGCTTGGAATTCCATTATTCCACTCATGCAGTCCTACCTACTGAATTGAAAAATATAACACATTATTTTGCTATAGCCAGGGGAGGATTTACCCATAGGCCACCAAGGCACTGGCCTAGGGCGCAATATTTTTGGGGGCGCAATTTTTTAGTTAATTTTTACTTTTTACTTTTTCATAATTTCATAATTATATTTACTTAAATTTACATTTTATATTAATTTTTTTTCGTATACAACTTGCATGAAACTGGAGAATGGCTCACGTAATCACGTCGCAGTAACGTTTTAATTGATAAGCTATAATAAGACGTAATAACCTTGCCGTTTGAGTTTCATCCTGCGACCAGCGCGCTCCGCCACCGCTAGAGCTTCGACATCGACACTCGACGAGGCAGTTGCCGGCGTTGCCTATGTTAATGCATGGGTGATGGTATTCGGGTGTGCGGCGTAAACACGTACAATATTGTGAATGGCGCATGCGCAAAACGCCCGCCAAGGCGGTAAAATATACTGCCTCGAGCCGCCGAGTACGTTACTACATTGTATATAGCCGCTCTACTAGCTAGGTGGGGGACAGCTCGCACAGTGCTTAGTGGAATGACCCGCCTCACCCCGCACCCGGAAACACAATATTAGAATACTGAAATTAATTCTGGAAATCAGGTGTCTTGATAAAGTAATTAATAACACGAACTACTATATGTAGTAGTTCGTGATTAATAATAATAAATATTGCGACGACGCGCGACGCTGGCACTGTCGCCCGTCTCCTGTATAGTGCATACTGCTCAGAAATCTGCTAATCGATTACGATTATGGATACTAGAGTGCTCATCACCAAATCATAGATAACTTTGCTACAGATAAATCAAGGCGCAAAATGATTTAATTATTGTACAAGTATACAAATGTACCTATGCAAAATTGTATTAATATTTATTTGTTTAGTCGGTATGTATAAATACCTAAATACAATTTTTATAGTTTTGTTTTATTTCATGGAACATTACTTATATTAAATTTGAAGTACACAAATAATAAGTAACACGTTTTAATTTCATTCAAAAAAGCATTAAAAAGGTTTTATCAAAGTTATTGATCATTTTAAATGTATTTTTCTAATCAACAAAAATAAAAATCGTTTAATTATTACTTTTCTTGCACTTGTGTGTAAAAATAATACATTGGCTCCATTGTAGATTGTTATAATGGTAATTAAGAACTAAATATTGAGAAAAGAATGTTTGTGATGAAATAAAAAATCTGAAACCAGCACAGTGCCGTGCCACTTCCGTCCATCTAGATCATAGGTACCAAATACCTGGTACCTATATCTACTTTTCTTACTATTCTTGTTTAAAATAATAGATGTTTATTTCCAACAGAAGAAAAAATCCACATCAGTTATAATAAAATTATAATACAAATAACATACACTCCAATACTTATATTTTGACGGCCTCATCACCATGAATAATGTAAATTTGAAAACATGTTTCTTACATTTTGTTTTTGATTTTACGGAATATTAGGTAGGTCACGTACGTATCTTCTATCAAATAGATATTCAAAGATATCTGATGCGATCAGATGTCCAAAGCTAAGTCGTCTTCTATGTCCTCCAGTCACACCTAGTCGGACATTGAACTATATACTGTGTGGAGATTGCTATATGTATAACATGTAAGACGAAGCTGAATATTATTACAACCAGACATCTGTTGGGCCACTTTGGCCACCAAAACTGAAACTGGAATTCTGACCGCTTCGGCTATTAACCTCCGTAGTTCAGAGTCTGTTATACCCGTCCGACAGCAAATTTGACAGGCTTTCCGCCGAGCGGTATCCGAACACTGTCCACTGGGTGCGAGGCAATCGTGTACACCATTGTAAGCCGGTTACAAGACTATATGACTATATGAACCAGGTCATACGTTGCGTGGTGCACCACCAGGTTAACCATGCGGGGCCAATAGGTACACCGTGTCAAACAGAGGTAACCGGGATACACTTTGCGATGCAAAGGCTTGGTGTATACCTCGGTAGCACGGTTTTGCCGCCACGACGTGCGAGTCGATCAGTACCGTCGCCGCTAGGTGATAATTCGGTTACCGACCGGTATCTGATCGCTATCCACTATAAGTGCGAAGCAACCGTGTACACCATTTGT
>NC_042495.1:18317805-18318298 GCF_005508785.2 Acyrthosiphon pisum
TTGCGAGGAACCTAGTTTTAAATATTCAATCTTTAGGTATAAAAGTAGATCATTTTACACATTTGTCTACAGTCTAATAATTAAATCTAAAATCCCCCCCCAATTTGCGCCTATGGCTTTTACACATTCACAGAGACATACAACTAAATGTGGAAGACATCATTGACAGATTTGCTAAGGAGAAAAAAAGATGTATTGATTTGATTTTGTAAATGAATAACTAAACCAGTAAAAATAAATAAATTTTATTTGTTTATTGTTTATGAAGCTTATTCATTTCATATTTATTTAATTTTATAGGTGAAATAATGCAAATAATTTTAGCCTACAATAAATTACAAGTTATATAAAAAAAGGTCATTACATTTTTGAAAATTCGCCCCCCCCCTTGGGTGACCTCTGGATCCGCTACTGTAAACAATGAATATTGTTAGTTATAACCTAGAAATTAGAATATCTGTTTAGTGGCTACTGACTACTGAGCACAGTGGCG
>NC_042495.1:18318398-18321688 GCF_005508785.2 Acyrthosiphon pisum
GATGTTCAGTGGATGTCTACTTGCTTTCAATTCCTTTTTCTTCAATTATGAAGTTATGATAAAAAATGTGAAGATAAGTAATGTGAAAATAAGATTTTAGTATTTTCTACTAGGTATGTTGTCGCTGAATTATCGTTTTCAAACTTCTATAAACGCTTTTTTGGTGTTTCACATGATTTAAGCACAGAACCTTCGAGATGAGTTTGCAACACAGTGGATCTTAATTTTAATTTTACAACAACATTATGAGCTTTGACAATAATTGTTAAAGTGTGGAATTTCATACAGAAAAACTTACACCGATTTGTAATACAACAAAACAGTTTGGAAATAGAATTATAATTTCAATAATATTATTCTAAGAAAATTATAATATTAACGATTGTACTCACCTACTAACTCAAAAGTCAAAACTGATAATATTCTAATTTCTAATATCACCCATCACCCCTTAATGATAATTTTGGTAAATTTCAAGCCTAAAGTCTAAACTCTTTGTTTGGATCGACTTCCGTTGGTACACATTTACAATTTATAGTATTCGTTTTGAATATACCTACAATAATGTGCACAGTGAAAATACGATAATTATATATGTTATTAAAATTTAAAAAACACAATTTTCATATCATTAAAAATGTATCGTTATAGTATGATGATAACGTGACATTTATATTTTTTCATTAGTGCTAATCGACATCAAATAATTATTTTATATGCATCATATTATAAGGAAAATAATATAGATACACTGCATAAAACATATCATATTATATTGTATTCTTGTTATATTACTTAAAATAAATTTCTTATGGATTAAAGGTTCTTTGAAGATCGGAAGTAAGTACCGAATTGTTGTCAATGTTCTATGATAATTGAAAATATTATTTTTCCATTAAATAAATGTTTAAAATATAAAAAATTATACTTACCTAATTCATGCATAATAATCAACTAAAAAAAAAAAATCGCTAATTAAGTCACAATAAATAAAGATAATGCATATTATTTCAGATCATGTGGTTGATTATTTGGATAAAAGTCTTATTATAAGTAATAAATATTAAACTGCATTATGAATCTGATACGTATCATAATTATTTATATTTAATTAAAATATTCCTTAAGTATTATTAATATTGCAGGTTCTATAATTATATCGAATAAAAAAAAAAACTGATTTAACTCAAACTGTTTTTGTTTTATAGATCCATACAGTCCAGCTGACCATTGTTCAGGTGTTCCGGTCGCATATAGTGGTAACGGTAACGATAAACCTACTTTTGAATAATACATAATAATTTTTGTATTAATTATATACTTGTAATTTGCTTTTGTCCATCACACTGATATGATTTAAATTATATATATTTATTTATGAGAATTAAAATACTTATTAGAATAAAAAAAAACATGCTTTGTTTTATTTGAAAAAACATAATTGTTCTATATTTTATAATTAGATATATATTAATAAAGTTGCATTATAATAATTTATGCTTTTTTTTATTATTAATACGTATGGACATGTAATTACGAATTGTATTGTATTGTATGACATTAAATTTCACAATATTGGTCGATTTATAAAACTACATTTTATATAGAAAAAACTATAGGTTACGGGTTATGGGGAAAAACAAATCGGAGAAGTAAAAATAAAATGACAAAAGTTTTATATTACCCAAGCCGATAAGTGACTCAATGGAAGAGTCATTCACCCACTGCCAATCAACCCATGTTCCTAATCTATCCAACCCAGTAATTTTTAACGAAATTAAGTTCAAACCGTAATGGAATCAGATAAATTCCCCTTGAAGCTAATGCAAAAATATTCAATGAGAACAAAATATTCATTCGGTGGACTGTTTTTGCAGATTGCGCATCTCTTTCCTTTTAGACTCTTATATTCCATTTATCAGGTTGCCTGCACTTGACAAGCCCTACGCCCTACGCCTTGTTGGCGGTGCAAACAAATATCCTTCTTTGAAAGAGATGTGTCCTTAAAAACTATAATGACTTGCGAACTAACTATAATAATTATCACAAAATACATATAAAGAAAAACTAAGTTCTAAGACTAATTACAACTGAATGAAAAATACAATAATTAGTAATCATAACTTATGACTTATGAGGTTTATAACTGATATAGCTTGACCTTCTTCGAGTTCATCAATTTCAATGGATATAGTACCTACAGCCAACTTGATTGCTGAATGTTTGAACTCGGTTCCACAAGCATTACGTAGGTTTAGTGACAGCTCGTAAGATTCCATCGGAGTCAGTGTAAATTTTGGTAACATGGAGATACATGAAGCTACTCGATCTATGCTAATAGCTAATAAGCTTAATCTATGCTAATAGCTAATAAGCTGAATCTATGATAATAGCTAATAAGCTTAATCTATGTTTCAAATATCAAAAGTCTACCTGAAGAGGAAATAGATATGTGAGGGCTAGACAAATCTGCTGATCATAGACGTGCGCAGACTTCAATTTCCGGTTCAGCCTGGTAGAATTAGTGCCCCAATATTTTGACAGTGCCCCTAATTTTTTTTTATTGCATATAAACATATATTCTTATTGCAAAATGCAAATTTTGTGTGGTATAAAAGTGTAATATTTATATGTAAAAATATAATCAAGTTGAATGTGCACACAACATATAATATGTGCTAATATCTAGACATATATTTTTAATGTGAAAATTAAAACGATATAAATACGACCGGTATTGGCAAGAATAAAATTAATTATAATAATGTCTCATCATAAATAATTCACCGAACTTTAATATAAATATTATTAAAAAGTAAAAACTAACAGACCAGTGTGGAGTGACAACAGTAAACAGTTAACTACTGAACATACTGAATAGTGAATAGATTATTGAGAAATGAGAGGTCAGTCTGTTTACGGTCTTCTATTTGAAAGCAACTAATTATAAATGTATAGGTTTTTCCGTGGAGCAATGCATCTACGATCGTCCGCACTCGGCTTATCTTAATATTAAATAAACACCATGTATATTGCATATGTATACTATTTATAAATTATAACCAACTTATTAATGTACCGGGGTGAGCAAAAGTCACGCAACCGATTTGTAAATTTGTAAATTCGCAAATTCCAGCCCAAACCATGATTCCCGGGACATTTAGTTCTTGTTGTAGAACTAAATTCGGGTTCTCAAACGCCCAGTAAACGCAATTATGTCGGTTTATACGCCCGTTTAGTTTAAAAATAGCTTCGTCGCTCTAAAGCACAGTACGAAAAAATTCTGGATC
>NC_042495.1:18321788-18324425 GCF_005508785.2 Acyrthosiphon pisum
TTTTTTTTTATAATTTTTTTTTTTTATATCCTGTATACAAAATATTTACAAGAAGGAGCGCTCTGATTTCAACATATTTAACCTTATCTTTTAGCACATTTGTTGAAATATACAATTAATATTAGTATTCAAACCATGTAAACACACATGCGTGTACAATGTCGGTTTTAATAGATACTTATGCAGTTACGATATAGCTGTGCAGCACTTTTAGTATCGCTTTCTATATTATATACGGATACGGGATGACCTCAACCATGAATATAATATATAGGGCCTTTGGAGTATGTAATACTCATTTGCACGGGCACCGTCGTACAGTGCGTATACGATGTATGTATACTGTCACGTTAAATTGTCCAGTTGTACGTTATTATAATATATTATAATTGTATATAATCATATTGTCATGTTATTATTCATTTATGCTAGGGCCTTTGATGTATGTAATACACACTTGCACGGGCACCGTCGTACAGTGCGTATATGGTGTGTGTATGTACTGTCACGTTAAATTGTCCAATTGTACGTAATTATATATTATACTTATACAATAAACATAGTCATAATCATATTGTCATGTTATTATTCATTTATATTAATACTAAAGTCATTAGTTCGTCAAGCTTCACTTTCGACAAAATTGAATCAAGATGGTACTTTAAAAAGGTTACTGTGGTATATGCACTTTTCAGTGATATACCTGTATCGACACTTGAGTTACCAAAAGACCATAAATTAACTGGTTACAGTTTGATTCTCTAGAAGTTGATATCACTACCTTACTGTTTAGACTTTCAATCTTCAACGAACATGAATTAAACGGTTACATATTAGATTGAAAGAATACAATTAACGTAGGGCTACCTTCACCGTTTATACCTTAAATCGTCAACGATCATAAATTAACCGGTTACAGATCAGATTCAAAGAATACATATAATTGTGTGGCTACTCAAACAAAACATATAATTTTCCCGGTTGGAAACACATTTATTAAAATTCAAAAACAAACACAAATAATTCACTTAATCACATACTTAGTCTTCACATGCACAATCTCTTGAACATATATTCGACGACAACATAACTGCCCCGTGCATGTGCGTATGGCGGTCTTTTATATCATATTTTGTTGTCACTTCACCACATCTTGTTTCCCAGACCTGAACTATCTAAATTACTAAATTATTTCCCACCTATATTACGTGTACAAATATGACAACTGTCAGCAAAATGCGACAATATTTTTCAATTTTCTCAATAGTTATTTAATGCAACAGGAAAAACCACCAACAAATTACGAAAAACCGCTAAAAATGGGATTTTAATTTCTAACGCTTTTTTTGTCACCATAGAAACGCATAAAAAATAATAGTACCTATTATAATATAAATTCAACTTGCAGGATATAAAAAATGATAACAATATCCAGACTGACAAACCGTCTCCGCTCAGAATCGTTATTCTTATACAATGAAATTATATCATTGAATTCAAGTTTAATACAATCCTTTATACATTGACCCACTTGTAACCTACTGTACAGCAAAACGACATCCACATATCCACTTTTTTTTTTTATATTGAATATATTCACAGAACCAATATTATTAATACTTTAGGAATATTTGAATTAAATATAAAATATTATATTATATGTCAGATTTGTGTATTGTAACATGCAGTTCAATAATATTTATCATGATCATTCATGAATGCTTCATCGTTCACTGAAATAATATGCATTAGTTTTATTTATTGTAACTGTAGTAGCGAAACCTTTTTTTATTTAAATGAACATAAAAATACATATTACACATGAATTAGATATACGATATAAACGATTTACAATCTAAACAATTATTTTACGGAAAAACAATATTTTCAATACTATTATAAAATATCGAAAAAAATGTAGTACTCACTTGAGACTTTCTGGAAATCATAGCCTAAGCATTTTATACAAGTAATACAGCATGAATACAATATATAATATAATGTTTTATGGTGTATCTATTATTTCATTATGAAATTATATATTTAATATAATTATTTGATGTCGACGGTGAACCAATGAATCAACCAATGATAAACCACAAAATACGACCCGGAAACACAACTGCACACGCAACAAATATAAAAACTAAATATATACAGGAACAGTAACAGTCTTATTCGAGACTTACCCAAATATATATCCCTATTCAGTGATACCACCTTGGTACTCTCTGAAGTGCATATTAAATATGCACAAATTAATATTATATTCCATGTATTTTAAATAGCGTCAAATTAAATAACTGGCCGCGACGACATAGGGATAAAACCCCGTGTTGACCACCTAATAGGGCCTCGACAGCTGGAACAAACCCTACTGCACCATAACTATTAGCTAACAAATTAATATATTGACATTATTTTAACGAGATATAATTTTAAATAAATTATTTTTTTAAACGACAAGGATGTATCAGGGATAAGCTTCCCTTTAAAGTTAATGGAATAAATGAGATTGGGATAGTAATATTTTAACATTTTCTTGTTAGTGTCGTCCTGTCATCAGTGAATGCTAGTTGCTAATTAACGGCACTACATACCTATGTAGTATTTAAAATATTTTTATCAACTTGTTTG
>NC_042495.1:18324729-18332055 GCF_005508785.2 Acyrthosiphon pisum
TATTTTATACTTATTATGTATAAATAACACATCTACTTTTTAGGACAGTTACAATTAATGGGCCAATACAAGTTATTAGCCGATAACTTCATGACGTGTTTCTTGCACTGTGCTGAAATCGAGGTCCATTTCAATGCCCCCCTCCCACTTTCAAAATTTTAATTTCTGACTACGCAAAAACGTTTTTGCATCGTTTTTGCAGAAAATCTACATCAAGTCCCATCGTTTGTGCACAAAAACTGAAAGCTCTATCTCAAAAACAAAATGGGGATGCCATTGAAACGGGACAGCCTCTTTCTCAATATTTTAAACATTTTTCATATTAATAAATGTCGTTTAGATACCTAAAAGGTTTAATAGGATTTTATTATTGTCATGTGAACGTATAGAAATAGTAGGACAGTAGTTATAGGTACATAAATTAACATACATCACAACCTCAGCATTGTTAAAACAAATTATGTTTAAGTTTAGGTATAATAAAATAAGTATATAATTAGGTAACTCAAACATAATATTTAAAAATAAAAATCATATTACCTCATTGATAACAAATTAATTCGAAAAATAAAATAAACTATTTAAGAAACCCCATAAGAACTAACAGAATGTTTTTTTTTGATCCCATAATTAATTAATACTAGATTTCTTTGAATTTTAGATTCTTAGTGGAACGATGAATGTATTGATTTTCCAATGATGTGTGTTTTTATTTTTTTTATTTTTTGTTTTTTTTTTGTGTCTGTCATCACCTTTTAGGACAGTAAAAGTGCTTGGATTTTCTTCAACAGTATCTTTTCTGACAGGAAAGTGAATCTAGTTGGTACTTTGGGGTAACTTTGAATATATCTTTGTGATGTTTATTATAGGGCACATAATTTACATAAGTTATGATAACTAGTTATTGTATTCTTCGTTCAGTTGAAATTAGTCTTAGACCTTAGTTTTTCTTTATATGTTTTTATGATGTTTATTAAAGTTAGTTCGCAAGTCATTATAATTTTTAAGGGCACACCTCTTTCAAAGAAGGAAATTTGTTTGCACCGCTAACAAGGCGTAAGGCCTGCGAAGTGCAGGAAACCTGATAAATAGCATATATGAGTCTAAAGTTAAAGAGATACGCAATCCGCAAAAACAGTCCACCGAGTGAATATTTTGTTCTTATTGAATATTTTTGCATTAGCTTCGAGTGAAGTTTAGCTGTTTCCATTACGGTTTGAAATTAATTTCGTTAAAAATTACTGGGTTGGATAGATTAGGAACATGGGTTGATCTGGATTGGGCGAATAAGTCTTTCATTGAGTCACTTTGGCCAGTGTAATATAAAACTCTTGACCCATTATTTTTCTGCTTATTAAGCTTGAAAACTTCATAAAAGGCTTCCAATATATTTTTGCATTAAAAAATTTTAAAAATACAGTCATCAATTTAATTATAAGCATTTTAAGTTAAAATATTGACAAAATACGTAAAATTCGCGAAAATATGCAAATTATTTTGAGAAAGTAATACAATATTTCTCATGAGTTTATCTACCTTTCTTAAAAAAAATATGTCAACAAGCAAGTGAAGCTAAATTTTTACGAGCGTTTGAAATTCATATTATTACAAGATTGGATTCACTCGATTTCTCATGTAGCGATTTTCTTATTTTGTTGAAATTCAAAAATGAATAACTGTAAATAAATAATAATTTCACTGATATATATATTTCACTTTATATATTAATTTTCTATACACCATAACATTTTTGAAAATTTGACTCTCTTTGAGCTGTTTAAGGACATTGTCAGTTTTCAGTTTTTCTATAATTGTTAATAAAATATTATTTGATGGGTAAAAATGCGTGAAAATTTAATACAAATCTCCTGAAATATTGTTAGAATATCAGTTGAAAAATATTATAAACACGTATGCACATTTTTTTTCTATAAGCATTTTAAATTTGAATTTTGATAAAAATTTATAAAATTTAAAATTCAATAATAATTTTGTAGTAAAAAATGTATCGAATGTTCAACTTTTATATCTAATGATTGAATATTTAAAAGAAGGTCCCACGTAAATTGGTTATGTAAATTACTTTATCCACTATTATATCATCATATATCCTTAGTAATATCATAGGTTAACTGACCGTTTTCGCTCGGAATCGTTTTTCTTATACGATGATATTATATCATTGTAATCAAAATTAATACCATCCATCACAATAACCCACTTATAATTTACGGTACAGCATAGCGACACCCACTTGCCGACCTTTTTTTATTAAATTAAGATTTTTTTATTCAATCAAGTTGTTTTTTTGATCTGCTTAGATTATATTATATTGAACATAGATTTTATTCATAAAATGTGTTTATAATCATTTATTTTTTTAAGTGGGGGGAGGGGGGCATTGAAATGTATCTCTAAAATTATTGGTTTTTTAATTTCTGAATATATCTTATTAATATTTTAGGTACACAAAATATGTAGTTTATTATAACGCCATTAAGTACAAACATTGAATGTGACATTCTAACAAAAATAGTTTTGATATCTATAGATCTAAATTAAATACTTGCCAGGAGATGGTTGTTCCATGAAACCTTGTTGAACCATTTGGTCTGTAATGATATTTTTAATAATAATGAATATTAATTGTAAGATTAATAAAATTATCAACTTATATAGGTATTATATTATATGAATATTATGAATTTCATTTTTATACAAATATGAAATTAAACGAGTAGACATAAAAGTTAAATTAGTTATAGGAGCCTACAGTATTATACCTACATTACAGACTTACTTACAGTTATTATTATATTTCATAATTTTTGGCAATAGGTAGGTTATACATATTAATTTATATATAGATACATAATATTAAGTTTATTGTAATAAACAATAAAATTTATGATTTAACCGCACATAAACAATTTTAAAATGTTTATTCAGTTGCGGTTTGCACACCAAACAAGCAACACGTATGTTTCGCATTCGTAGTTCGCGAAATAGTGCTGACTAAGACTTAGTTATTAAAATTGTTGTGTTAATGTTTACAATGCAAACTACGGCCTGTCGGACAGATGGTAAGTTTTTTATAAGCAAATATATTTTATGTGGGTCACGCTCAAACTAATCGAATTACACAATGCATGCAAATATGGTCGTCGATTTAAATCCACCGCATCATATAACAGTTGATGTTAGTATTTGGGCACAAATACAAAACGACAATGCGACATTAAAACATATGGTACGGAATTGCAATATAATAATGAGAAATTATAAATTCAGATTTCTGAAATGATTGCTGCAGGGAGCTCCAAGGAAATTTTGAGATTACCAAAAAACCAATCAAAGTGACGAATGAAGTAGTGAAAACTTCTATAAAAATCCATAAACCACCTCCAATAACAGTGTGTGGTGTAAATGATTTTAAACAATTAATGATCAATTTAAAACTCGAAGAAGCTGAAGGACACGAGCAACAAATGAAAACTTTGGCTAATGGTGAGATTAAGATACTAACAGGCGACGAACACCAGTTTCGACGAACTATAAAAGTATTAGAAGAGCAAAAAGTTGAGTACCACAGATACCAACTTAAAACATAAAAAAGTTTCTGGTGGTAATTCTTGGATTACACCCTGAAACTGACCCCTGTGACATTAAAAGCGAATTATCCGAGCTAGGACATTTTGTACATAATGTTACGAACATTCAAATTAAAAAAAAAGTTGAACCTAACAACAAGCTTAGTGATCAAATTATTTTAAGGCTTCCATTATTCTTCGTGGATTTGGAGGCACAAACAAACAACAAAGCCATTTATGATATAAAAAACTTGTGCTATCATATAATAAAAGTGGAACATCCAAGGAAAAATAAAGAAGTTCCACAATGCAAAAATTCCAAATATTTGGTCACACTCAAAACTACTGTTTAAAAACACCAAAGTGTGTAAAATGTAGTGAAGGACATACTTCACTAAATTGCCCAGAGTCTAAGAAGTCAAAGACAAAATGCGCAAACTGTGGTGAAGGGCATACTGCAAATTGGAAAGGATGCATCACTTATAAAAATCATTAGAAAAAGCTCACCCTAAAAAAACTACAGCAATACAAAGAATACAACAAAAGCTTGGCGAAACCAGTCACTCAAGAAGTTTTTTTTGCACAAATGGCTAGTTCTTCCAACGAAAATCAAAAGGGTCCAATGACTCAAACCCGTACACAAAAAAAAAATGTACCGTCGCTATCTGACGTTATGGCAGCAATAACAAAATTGAATGAGAGGTTGGACAGGCTTGAAAACAGCCATTCGAAAACCAAAGCACAAAAGAAAAAGAAATTAGTAGAATGCTTTGAATCATAACATGGAACGCTAATGGGCTTGTACAACGAAGACAAGAACTTGAACATCTTATGAATAACGAACAAATTGACATAACTTTAATTTCAGAAACCCATTTCACAACGTGGACCACTCTAAAATTACGTGGCTATCAAATATATACAACAGATATGAATCGCGCTCATGGAGGAACTGCAGTAATAATAAAAGATACAATCAAACATTATGAACTTGATAAACATCCTCAAGAACATTTGCAGGCAACTAGTGTCCATATTAATGACGGCAACAATGATATGACTATATCTGTTATTTATTGTCCACCAAGACATAAAGTAGATGACGAAAAGATTTTTGAATTCTTCCAGACACTCGGTAGAAGATTCATTGCTGGAGGAGATTATAATGCCAAACACACCTTTTGGGAATCGAGATTGATTACCACCAAAGGGCGGGAACTGTTCAAATCAGCAAATACAATTAAAGCACAATTCATTTCAATTATATCTAGTATGTAAAATATATATAATTTGTCAAACATATTTATAAAGACCTTTTGGGTCGTGTAAATAATATAAAGACCCAGGGCATTTAAAAAAAAAAAAAAATGTTTATTGAAGAGTAACTATAATAATGGAATCCAAACGTAAAAATTATAAGAACCAATAACATCGTCCAAGTCTCATTTGAGCTTATTTTATTGATATTTCAACTGAATTCTACACTGTATCGCATTAAGATTAAAGTAGAACGCGCTATATATTAACTTGTGTAATGTATAGATATGTTGTATAGTAAAATATAATAATTATACTTACTGAAACAATCTTCTTGAGCTTGATTCAAAATAATATTTATGAAAAGTAAAACAATATGTTATTTTTCAATAATTATGATGTTTTGAAATGGTTGACTTTGAACAGTACTCAACACGTAAAACCCAA
This sequence comes from Acyrthosiphon pisum, assembly GCF_005508785.2. Lineage (NCBI taxonomy): Eukaryota > Metazoa > Arthropoda > Insecta > Hemiptera > Aphididae > Acyrthosiphon > Acyrthosiphon pisum. The sequence continues at coordinate 18,330,024 of NC_042495.1, forward strand.
TGTCGAACGTATTATAACATAGGTACCTATACTTAAGTTTGTGTTCAAAAGAATCAATTTTATGATGTGAGTTTTAGTATAAGATTGGGTTGACCTGAGTAATTTAATTTAAATATAATTCTATTATATCAAGGGCAACTTATACGCTTTTATTGATATTCAGATATTCTAATATTTAAGCAAGTTATGAGCATTTTGCTACTGTAATATTTTACATGATTATAACTAACTCAAAAATTAAATTTCTAATGAACGAGATGCCTGGATAATATTTTGACCTCAAACCTATAACGATGAGTAAATTAAAGTTGACAATAGAAAATCGGCCGAAATCAAAGTTTCTAACATGCTTGTACGACAAGGAACCACATATGACTGAGTAAGTCTTTATGGCTTAATGTATGTTGTAAAGTAAAATATTATAATACTTATACTGATACAATATCATACAATATCTGACACACATGTATTTTCATATGAAATAATAAATAAATTATTTTATTTTTCAAAAATGATAAGGTCGCATAACATTTTCCTATGCCAAAAACATAAAATTATCAAACACTCAATTAAAAGTAAACCTGACCTAATTTTGATTACTTATTTTATATTATATTTTTTTTTGTAAAAAACTTTATTAGACAAATTAAGTGAAAAATAATATGTAGGTACTTCTTAATCTTACGCAATAAAATATAAAACTATAGTATTATTATAGTATAATCGTATTCTATTAAATTATTTTATTTATGTTTTCTAACAGACATTCTATGAATTTTTGCGACAATTATGTATTTTCTTCCTATAATTCTCCATAAATATTAATTTAAAGTAATATATATAAATAAATATAAGTACTCACGTCCTGCAGGGCATGCTATATAACTAATACAACTAAACATAAAAATAATAGTTATCATATTAATATTTTTGACCATAATTGTATCCATAATATTAACAGCGTCGAATACAATTGTGTGAATAATATAAAATGTTGTATATTTTTATATTTTAAAGTGTTATTGAGCAAATACAAAACGAAACAAGTGTTTCCATAAAATATTGAATAAACAACCTATTCTCGAATATAGTAGTGAATAATGTTTGATTTTTGTGTAGGTATATTATATTCCATATTCACTAAATAATTAAATTTTTTTTTTTCATTTAGAACAAAATTGTACGGGAAAATTCATCTTTAGATACTATACCGACTCTTAAAAAGTCATGTGACTTATCGAAATTAATCGATTTAAGTATCAAACTTTATGTATAGTTATACGGGTATTCATTGTATACCATATGCAGTACGCACAGGTGCTTTAACATTTGTTTGAAACTACAAAAGAAAAATGTAAGAAGCACTTACAGTTTGTCAAGTTTAATTAATGTGTTAAATGTGCACCGTAGGGAATCACTTGGTAGGGCCCCAATAAGGTTCTAATTAATGATATCATTTCGGTGAAAATTAATGAATTCCGTGTCATCATTTGTTAAAAATTTAAATAATATATATTGATGTAACTCTAAAAAAATAATTCGACAAAATTTGTCAAAATCATGATATTGCCCTAGATAATATTTTAAGTTCTGATTAATGTATTGATTTTAGAATGATGTGAGTTTTGTTCATGTGTGTGTCTATCATCATCTTTTGGAACAGTATAATTGCATATATTTTCTACTTCTTTTTTTTTTGGTAGGAAAATTAATATATTTGGTACTTTTGGAGGTCAAAAGTCAAAACTGGACAGTAACTAGTTAATAAGTCAAAAGTTAAGTTATAAGTTACATTTTTCTAACATTTAACTTAACCAGTTAAAAATAAATAAAATATTAGAAAAAGACATTTTTAGTTTCCATTTTTTTATTATATAAATGTTAATAAAATTGATTTCGTTGGGTCAAAAAGCTTGAAAACTTCATACAAGGCTCCTATTATATTTATTCAAGAAAATTAAAAAATATTAAAAATACAGTCATAATTTTTTTAGAAGCACTTAAAGTTTAAATGTTGACAAAATACGTAAAA
>NC_042495.1:18332129-18333904 GCF_005508785.2 Acyrthosiphon pisum
TAAGTAAAAACAGCGTAATGTGTCTTCGAGTCTTTCATGAGTTTCTTCAAGTCGATCACTAAAACCTCTCAGATGCTGCTTCAGAGATTTGGACAGATCTTTTAGACTGGTAGCATTGCTACATTGGCCTGCTTCTTCCAATAAATCTCCAGCTTTGTCGAGATTGCGCTGTAAAAATAAAATAATAAATGTCATTAATCTTCATATTATTAATTATACGACGTAAACACATACAATGTTTTAATAACATACACGTTATACATGGTTGTAACACTAAATACAATTTTTGAGAGTATATTTTAAAAATTGTTTTTATTGTTTGTTGTATTAAAACACAAATATGATGAAATTCCTTCAACAAGGCTACACATTTTACATAAAAATACGTCTTATGAAAATCCACAAAGCCAGAAAATTCAACAATCACATTTCGCAATAATAATTTTAATACTTGGTTAAATAAACAATAGACTAAATAGAAATCTTATATTGTGGTATGATACTATGATAGTTAGTTTATTAAAAACCCAAATTATTAAATTGAAAAAAAAATGACATTGTTTATTATGTTCTTGTACGTATACAGTTGTCGAGTCTCAAGGGGAATAAAAATGATTTCGACTTTTATATTTTTCAAGTTATAGTATATATTAAACACAACTCAAAAACGCTTCAAGGGGCAAGAAAAAAATTCGAGTTAATGAGGATTTCGAGTCATCGATGTTTGAGTAATCGGGAATCGACTGTTTATATTTAGGTATACTGTTAGTTGTTACTTCTACTCAGGTATCAGATAATCACATATGTCATTACCATCATACCTGCAGTATACGAGTCAAATGGCCAGCGGTACTGTACTGAGGATTTCCATTGAAGACAATCATGCGGATGTGTACAACTCAAATACCAAGGTTAATAGTGGTTTTAGTCAAACTCCTCTCTCGAACCTGCTGCTAAACCAATACCAAATCAACTTGCACTAGTCCCTCCCCCGCACTTTTTTCAAACTATACCAGAGTACCAGACAACCAACTCACAATTACTTGAATTACTTATAGAAAATTAGCTCTACAGCTTGACTATCCGGTGTAATTAAAATAAAGTGGGGGTGCTAATTGCACAAATACACACACACACACGCATACCTCCCGGAACCTACATAACATAGATTAAATACCGTTTTTTAAATGTGTTAAACATTAAATACAGCATATCTTAAAATACATTTAAGTGCGCACGACAATGACGAAAACAAAAATTCTCGTTTTATATACAGCTGTTACACACAAAGAATCGATTAATCATTTCTATTTTGCAAACTTAACCACACATTTAAGTGCAGTGCTCCAAAAACAACGTTACTCAGCAAAACATAACACTACATAATATTATGGTCTTAGTTGGAAATTATTCGTGTGTTTAGTGGCGACCCCAGCAGGCCCGGTTATATCATGTCGAAAAGTTTTGGAATTATGTTATGGTAGAAACTTACACACATTGTAGCTTTAATTTAAATACGCGAGTAGGAAACTGAAGAAAAAAATCTTTAATTAAGGTACATATACAATGTGGTAAAAGTATAGTGTATACTGTATATAAGTAGATTTGTATTCAGAACCTACTTATGTATATATGATATTTTTGTATCATTTACGAGTTGCAGTAATGATAGACATACACGAGAAAAAAATCAAACAATATTCGTACGCAGATTCGGGTCGTGTGAAAATATTAATACAACACCTTATTGAAATAAATTGTTTACCCTGTAAATA
>NC_042495.1:18334004-18336398 GCF_005508785.2 Acyrthosiphon pisum
GATCAGCTTATAACTGATCCCCAGACTGCGAAGATCAAGAATAATAGTTGAACGGCAGTGTCTACTCGATACCTAATGATAGCATGCGTACCTACCGGTGAACTTGGGAGTTCTCCCTGTTTAGTGGGTGATTCACCCACAAAACTGGGTAAGCAATAAAGTGTTTTCTCAAGATTGAGACCATCTTTGGTCAGTGACTTAAAAAAGCCCGAGAAGTCAACGATAATTAATCTGCTGTTCATTGAGCTAGTTCCAACGGCAAACACCGTAAGTAATTCTCAGGTAACTACAGCAAATATGACAACTTTTGAACCAATGATCCAGCCAACGAAATACCACAAAATACGACAGCAAAACAACTAAGCACACAATTAATATAATTAGGATGTTTTTTTAGATTCTGAGCGGAGCGAGGAAGCTAGTGGTTTTACAATGGTGTTTTTTGTTTTTTTTTATAATTTTTTTTTTTATATCCTGTGTACAAAATATTTACAAGAAGGAGCGCTCTGATTTCAACATATTTTACCTTATCTTTTAGCACATTTGTTGAAATATACAATTAATATTAGTATTCAAACCATGTAAACACACATGCGTGTACAATGTCGGTTTTAATAGATACTTATGCAGTTACGATATAGCTGTGCAGCACTTTTAGTATCGCTTTCTATATTATATACGGATACGGGATGACCTCAACTATCAATATATATAGGGCCTTTGATGTATGTAATACACACTTGCACGGGCACCGCCGTACAGTGCGTATATGGTGTGTGTATGTACTGTCACGTTAAATTGTCCAATTGTACGTTATTATATATTATACTTATACAATATACATAGTCATAATCATATTGTCATGTTATTATTCATTTATATTAATACTAAAGTCATTAGTTCGTCAAGCTTCACTTTCGATAAAATTGAAACAAGATGGTACTTTAAAAAGGTTACTGTGGTATATGCACTTTTCAGTGATATACCTGTATCGACACTTGAGTTACCAAAAGACCATAAATTAACTGGTTACAGTTTGATTCTCTAGAAGTCGATATCACTACCTTACTGTTTAGACTTTCAATCTTCAACGAACATGAATTAAACGGTTACATATTAGATTGAAAGAATACAATTAACGTAGGGCTACCTTCGCCGTTTATACCTTAAATCGTCAACGATCATAAATTAACCGGTTACAGATCAGATTCAAAGAATACGTAGAATTGTGTGGCTACTCAAACAAAACATATAATTTTCCCGGTTGGAAACACATTTATTAAAATTCAAAAACAAACACAAATAATTCACTTAATCACATACTTAGTCTTCACATGCACAATCTCTTGAACATATATTCGACGACAACATAACTGCCCCGTGCATGTGCGTATGGCGGTCTTTTATATCATATTTTGTTGTCACTTCACCACATATTGTTTCCCAGGCCTGAACTATCTAAATTACTAAATTATTTCCCACCTATATTACGTGTACAAATATGACAACTGTCAGCAAAATGCGACAATATTTTTCAATTTTCTCAATAGTTATTTAATGCAACAGGAAAAACCACCAACAAATTACGAAAAACCGCTAAAAATGGGATTTTAATTTCTAACGCTTTTTTAGTCACCATAGAAACGCATAAAAAATAATAGTACCTATTATAATATAAATTCAACTTGCAGGATATAAAAAATGATAACAATATCCAGACTGACAAACCGTCTCCGCTCAGAATCGTTATTCTTATACAATGAAATTATATCATTGAATTCAAGTTTAATACAATCCTTTATAGATTGACCCACTTGTAACCCACTGTACAGCAAAGCGACATCCACTTACCCACTTTTTTTTTTTATATTGAATATATTCATAGAACCAATATTATTAATACTTTAGGAATATTTGAATTAAATATAAAATATTATATTATATGTCAGATTTGTGTATTGTAACATGCAGTTCAATAATATTTATCATGATCATTCATGAATGCTTCATCGTTCACTGAAATAATATGCATTAGTTTTATTTATTGTAACTGTAGTAGCGAAACCTTTTTTTATTTAAATGAACATAAAAATACATATTACACATGAATTAGATATACGATATAAACGATTTACAATCTAAACAATTATTTTACGGAAAACAATATTTTCAATACTATTATAAAATATCGAAAAAAATGTAGTACTCACTTGAGACTTTCTGGAAATCATAGCCTAAGCATTTTATACAAGTAATACAGCATGAATACAATATATAATATAATGTTTTATGGTGTATCTATTATTTCATTATGAAATTATATATTTAATATAATTATTTGATGTCGACGGTGAACCAATGAATCAACCAATGATAAACCACAAAATACGACCC
>NC_042495.1:18336448-18346958 GCF_005508785.2 Acyrthosiphon pisum
CAGTAGACTGACCTAGGTATTTTTGTATAGACCAGTGGTAGACTGATCTAGGGTTTTTATGGTAGGCAGAGGAAGACTGACCTGGGAATTTTTTGGTAGACAGCGGTAGGCTGATCTAAGAGTTTTTTTTTATGGTAAATAGACAGCAAAGGGACTGATCTAATGATATATAGTGATTATTGAGAATAAATAGTGATAGACAGTGGTATATAGGCTGATCTAAAAAAATGATGCACGCGCGTAGCAATTGAATAAATATATTGAAATAATTGATGAATGATTTTTGAGTTGAAATAAAGGTAATTGAATTGAAATAAAAGAATTAAATTGAATGATAAATAATTGTTGGGAGAGAATACATTGATTGATAATAAATAATTGTTGAAAGAGAAATAAGTTGATATATTGATGAAAATAGATTTTGCGTTGAATTAAAAGGCATAGAGGACCTTAATGAGTGAAAATAGTTGACATCAAATTTGTGAAAAAAGTAATTGTAAGACTAGCCTAGAATAAGTATAATTATAAGATATAATAAAAATAATAATTTTTGTGTGATGGATTAAAGTCGTTAAAGAAACAATTATAGGTTACGGGTTATGTGGAAAAAAAAGTTTGGAGCAGTAAAATTAATGGGATAACAGTTTTATATTAGCCAGGCCGATAAGTGACTCAATGGAAGAGTCATTCGCCCACTGCCAATCATCCCATGTTCCCAATATATCCAACCCAGTAATTTTTAACGAAATTAAGTTAAAACCGTAATGGAATCATATAAATTTCCCTCGAAGCTAATGTAAAAATATTCAATAAGAACAAAATATTCACTCGTTGGACTGTTTTTGCGGATTGCGTATCACTTTAACTTTAGGCTCATATATGCTATTTATCATTTTCCTGCACTTGGCAGGCCCTACGCCTTGTTGACGGTGCAAACAAATTTCCTTCTTTGAAAGAGATGTGCCCTTAAAAACTATAATGACTTGCGAACTAACTTTAACAAACATCATAAAAACATATAAAGAAAAACTAAGGTCTAAGACTAATTTCAACTGAACGAAGAATACAATATAGGTACAAAATAATACAAAATACGACCCGGAAACACAACTGCACACGCAATAAATATAAAAACTAAATATATACAGGAACAGTAACAGTCTTATTCGAGACTTACCCAAATATATATCCCTATTCAGTGATACCACCTTGGTACTCTCTGAAGTGCATATTAAATATGCACAAATTAATATTATATTCCACGTATTGTAAATAGCGTCAAATTAAATAACTGGCCGCGACGACATAGGGATAAAACCCCGTGCTGACCACCTAATAGAGCCTCGACAGCTGGAACAAACCCTACTGCACCATAACTATTAGGTAACAAAATAATATATTGACATTATTTTAACGAGATATAATTTTAAATAAATTAGTTTTTTAAACGACAAGGATGTATCAGGGATAAGCTTCCCTTTAAAGTTAATGGAATAAATGAGATTGGGATAGTAATATTTTAACATTTTCTTGTTAGTGTCGTCCTGTCATCAGTGAATGCTAGTTGCTAATTAACGGCACTACATACCTATGTAGTATTTAAAATATTTTATCAACTTGTTTGCACAGTATAATATATGATTATATTAAAATAAAATATCATAAAAACAAATGTATACTAACTTAATTTTAAAACACTATCTCGCCAACCTGTTGCATTTTTATAGTGCCCTAAATTATAACAATAGTACATTGGTTATTGTAAAAATTATGGATTTCAGACGATTGCAAAGGCTATTAAGAACAGTTGAAGTATGAGTGCATGACACTTTTATTATTATATGTGCTTTCTTAAGGTCCACACACACTGCAGTGGTGCCGGTGGTGGTGACGTTAAATTACATTAATTATATTTTATACTTATTATGTATAAATAACACATCTACTTTTTAGGACAGTTACATTTAATGGGCCAATACAAGTTATTAGCCGATAACTTCATGACGTGTTTCTTGCACTGTGCTGAAATCGAGGTCCATTTCAATGCCCCCCTCCCACTTTCAAAATTTTAATTTCTGACTACGCAAAAACGTTTTTGCATCGTTTTTGCAGAAAATCTACATCAAGTCCCATCGTTTGTGCACAAAAACTGAAAGCTCTATCTCAAAAACAAAATGGGGATGCCATTGAAACAGGACAGCCTCTTTCTCAATATTTTAAACATTTTTCATATTAATAAATGTCGTTTAGATACCTAAAAGGTTTAATAGGATTTTATTATTGTCATGTGAACGTATAGAAATAGTAGGACAGTAGTTATAGGTACATAAATTAACATACATCACAACCTCAGCATTGTTAAAACAAATTATGTTTAAGTTTAGGTATAATAAAATAAGTATATAATTAGGTAACTCAAACATAATATTTAAAAATAAAAATCATATTACCTCATTGATAACAAATTAATTCGAAAAATAAAATAAACTATTTAAGAAACCCCATAAGAACTAACAGAATGTTTTTTTTTGATCCCATAATTAATTAATACTAGATTTCTTTGAATTTTAGATTCTTAGTGGAACGATGAATGTATTGATTTTCCAATGATGTGTGTTTTTATTTTTTTTTTTTTTTTTTTGTGTCTGTCATCACCTTTTACGACAGTAAAAGTGCTTGGATTTTCTTCAACAGTATCTTTTTCTGACAGGAAAGTGAATCTAGTTGGTACTTTGGGGTAACTTTGAATATATCTTTGTGATGTTTATTATAGGGCACATAATTTACATAAGTTATGATAACTAGTTATTGTATTCTTCGTTCAGTTGAAATTAGTCTTAGACCTTAGTTTTTCTTTATATGTTTTTATGATGTTTATTAAAGTTAGTTCGCAAGTCATTATAATTTTTAAGGGCACACCTCTTTCAAAGAAGGAAATTTGTTTGCACCGCTAACAAGGCGTAGGGCCTGCGAAGTGCAGGAAACCTGATAAATAGCATATATGAGTCTAAAGTTAAAGAGATACGCAATCCCCAAAAACAGTCCACCGAGTGAATATTTTGTTCTTATTGAATATTTTTGCATTAGCTTCGAGTGAAGTTTAGCTGTTTCCATTACGGTTTGAAATTAATTTCGTTAAAAATTACTGGGTTGGATAGATTAGGAACATGGGTTGATCTGGATTGGGCGAATAAGTCTTTCATTGAGTCACTTTGGCCAGTGTAATATAAAACTCTTGACCCATTATTTTTCTGCTTATTAAGCTTGAAAACTTCATAAAAGGCTTCCAATATATTTTTGCATTAAAAAATTTTAAAAATACAGTCATCAATTTAATTATAAGCATTTTAAGTTAAAATATTGACAAAATACGTAAAATTCGCGAAAATATGCAAATTCTTTTGAGAAAGTAATACAATATTTCTCATAAGTTTATCTACCTTTCTTAAAAAAAATATGTCAACAAGCAAGTGAAGCTAAATTTTTACGAGCGTTTGAAGTTCATATTATTACAAGATTGGATTCACTCGATTTCTCATGTAGCGATTTTCTTATTTTGTTGAAATTCAAAAATAAATAACTGTAAATACATAATAATTTCACTGATATATATATTTCACTTTATATATTAATTTTCTATACACCATAACATTTTTGAAAATTTGACTCTCTTTGAGCTGTTTAAGGACATTGTCAGTTTTCAGTTTTTCTATAATTGTTAATAAAATATTATTTGATGGGTAAAAATGCGTGAAAATTTAATACAAATCTCCTGAAATATTGTTAGAATATCAGTTGAAAAATATTATAAACACGTATGCACATTTTTTTTCTATAAGCATTTTAAATTTGAATTTTGATAAAAATTTATAAAATTTAAAATTCAATAATAATTTTGTAGTAAAAAATGTATCGAATGTTCAACTTTTATATCTAATGATTGAATATTTAAAAGAAGGTCCCACGTAAATTGGTTATGTAAATTACTTTATCCACTATTATATCATCATATATCCTTAGTAATATCATAGGTTAACTGACCGTTTTCGCTCGGAATCGTTTTTCTTATACGATGATATTATATCATTGTAATAAAAATTAATACCATCCATCACAATAACCCACTTATAATTTACGGTACAGCATAGCGACACCCACTTGCCCACCTTTTTTTATTAAATTAAGATTTTTTTATTCAATCAAGTTGTTTTTTTGATCTGGTTAGATTATATTATATTGAACATAGATTTTATTCATAAAATGTGTTTATAATCATTTATTTTTTTAAGTGGGGGGAGGGGGGCATTGAAATGTATCTCTAAAATTGTTGGTTTTTTAATTTCTGAATATATCTTATTAATATTTTAGGTACACAAAATATGTAGTTTATTATAACGCCATTAAGTACAAACATTGAATGTGAAATTCTAACAAAAATAGTTTTGATATCTATAGATCTAAATTAAATACTTGCCAGGAGATGGTTGTTCCATTAAACCTTGTTGAACCATTTGGTCTGTAATGATATTTTTAATAATAATGAATATTAATTGTAAGATTAATAAAATTATCAACTTATATAGGTATTATATTATATGAATATTATGAATTTCATTTTTATACAAATATGAAATTAAACGAGTAGACATAAAAGTTAAATTAGTTATAGGAGCCTACAGTATTATACCTACATTACAGACTTACTTACAGTTATTATTATATTTCATAATTTTTGGCAATAGGTAGGTTATACATATTAATTTATATATAGATACATAATATTAAGTTTATTGTAATAAACAATAAAATTTATGATTTAACCGCACATAAACAATTTTAAAATGTTTATTCAGTTGTGTTTTGCACACCAAACAAGCAACACGTATGTTTCGCATTCGTAGTTCGCGAAATAGTGTTGACTAAGACTTAGTTATTAAAATTGTTTTGTTAATGTTTACAATGCAAACTACGGCCTGTCGGACAGATGGTAAGTTTTTTATAAGCAAATATATTTTATGTGGGTCACGGTCAAACTAATCGAATTACACAATGCATGCAAATATGGTCGTCGATTTAAATCCACCGCATCATATAACAGTTGATGTTAGTATTTGGGCACAAATACAAAACGACAATGCGACATTGAAACATATGGTACGGAATTGCAATATAATAATGAGAAATTATAAATTCAGATTTCTGAAATGATTGCTGCAGGGAGCTCCAAGGAAATTTTGAGATTGCCAAAAAACCAATCAAAGTGACGAATGAAGTAGTGAAAACTTCTATAAAAATCCATAAACCACCTCCAATAACAGTGTGTGGTGTAAATGATTTTAAACAATTAATGATCAATTTAAAACTCGAAGAAGCTGAAGGACACGAGCAACAAATGAAAACTTTGGCTAATGGTGAGATTAAGATACTAACAGGCGAAGAACACCAGTTTCGACGAACTATAAAAGTATTAGAAGAGCAAAAAGTTGAGTATCACAGATACCAACTTAAAACAGAAAAAAGTTTCTGGTGGTAATTCTTGGATTACACCCTGAAACTGACCCCTGTGACATTAAAAGCGAATTATCCGAGCTAGGACATTTTGTACATAATGTTACGAACATTCAAATTAAAAAAAAAGTTGAACCTAACAACAAGCTTAGTGATCAAATTATTTTAAGGCTTCCATTATTCTTCGTGGATTTGGAGGCACAAACAAACAACAAAGCCATTTATGATATAAAAAACTTGTGCTATCATATAATAACGAGCAAAGAGAAACCAGAGTGAGGACAAACCGTGAATGTCAGTCACGGGTCCGCTCATCTGAGACAGACGAGCACCGAGAAGCAAGATTGGGGACCATGCGAGTAATGGGTGCTCGATCCAGACGAACCACCGAATTGAACCTTTGTGCACTACACTATGATGCCGATATTAATTACAGCACACACCCAAGCGTGGCCATCGGAATAATGGATCCCTTTCGGAATAATAATCCCTTTTTGATTATGTTAATTAACGTTTAGAGATTAATACATATGGAGTAGGTATTTTTAATGGGCGACGAGGTGCACGGGATCAGCTAGTCATATAATAAAAGTGGAACGTCCAAGGAAAAATAAAGAAGTTCCACAATGCAAAAATTCCAAATATTTGGTCACACTCAAAACTACTGTTTAAAAACACCAAAGTGTGTAAAATGTAGTGAAGGACATACTTCACTAAATTGCCCAGAGTCTAAGAAGTCAAAGACAAAATGCGCAAACTGTGGTGAAGGGCATACTGCAAATTGGAAAGGATGCATCACTTATAAAAATCATTAGAAAAAGCTCACCCTAAAAAAACTACAGCAATACAAAGAATACAACAAAAGCTTGCGAAACCAGTCACTCAAGAAGTTTTTTTTGCACAAATGGCTAGTTCTTCCAACGAAAATCAAAAGGGTCCAATGACTCAAACCCGTACACAAAAAAAAAATGTACCGTCGCTATCTGACGCTATGGCAGCAATAACAAAATTGAATGAGAGGTTGGACAGGCTTGAAAACAGCCATTCGAAAACCAAAGCACAAAAGAAAAAGAAATTAGTAGAATGCTTTGAATCATAACATGGAACGCTAATGGGCTTGTACAACGAAGACAAGAACTTGAACATCTTATGAACAACGAACAAATTGACATAACTTTAATTTCAGAAACCCATTTCACAACGTGGACCACTCTAAAATTACGTGGCTATCGAATATATACAACAGATATGAATCGCGCTCATGGAGGAACTGCAGTAATAATAAAAGATACAATCAAACATTATGAACTTGATAAACATCCTCAAGAACATTTGCAGGCAACTAGTGTCCATATTAATGACGGCAACAATGATATGACTATATCTGTTATTTATTGTCCACCAAGACATAAAGTAGATGACGAAAAGATTTTTGAATTCTTCCAGACACTCGGTAGAAGATTCATTGCTGGAGGAGATTATAATGCCGAACACACCTTTTGGGAATCGAGATTGATTACCACCAAAGGGCGGGAACTGTTCAAATCAGCAAATACAATTAAAGCACAATTCATTTCAATTATATCTAGTATGTAAAATATATATAATTGTCAAACATATTTATAAAGACCTTTGGGTCGTGTAAATAATATAAAGACCCAGGGCATTTAAAAAAAAAAAAAATGTTTATTGAAGAGTAACTATAATAATGGAATCCAAACGTAAAAATTATAAGAACCAATAACATCGTCCAAGTCTCATTTGAGCTTATTTTATTGATATTTCAACTGAATTCTACACTGTATCGCATTAAGATTAAAGTGGAACGCGCTATATATTAACTTGTGTAATGTATAAATATGTTGTATAGTAAAATATAATAATTATACTTACTGAAACAATCTTCTTGAGCTTGATTCAAAATAATATTTATGAAAAGTAAAACAATATGTTATTTTTCAATAATTATGATGTTTTGAAATGGTTGACTTTGAACAGTACTCAACACGTAAAACCCAATGTCGAACGTATTATAACATAGGTACCTATACTTAAGTTTGTGTTCAAAAGAATCAATTTTATGATGTGAGTTTTAGTATAAGATTGGGTTGACCTGAGTAATTTAATTTAAATATAATACTATTATATCAAGGGCAACTTATACGCTTTTATTGATATTCAGATATTCTAATATTTAAGCAAGTTATGAGCATTTTGCTACTGTAATATTTTACATGATTATAACTAATTCAAAAATTAAATTTCTAATGAACGAGATGCCTGGATAATATTTTGACCTCAAACCTATAACGATGAGTAAATTAAAGTTGACAATAGAAAATCGGCTGAAATCAAAGTTTCTAACATGCTTGTACGACAAGGAACCACATATGACTGAGTAAGTCTTTATGGCTTAATGTATGTTGTAAAGTAAAATATTATAATACTTATACTGATACAATATCATACAATATCTGACACACATGTATTTTCATATGAAATAATAAATAAATAATTTTATTTTTCAAAAATGATAAGGTCGCAAAACATTTTCCTATGCCAAAAACATAAAATTATCAAACACTCAATTAAAAGTAAACCTGACCTAATTTTGATTACTTATTTTATATTATATTTTTTTTTGTAAAAAACTTTATTAGACAAATTAAGTGAAAAATAATATGTAGGTACTTCTTAATCTTACGCAATAAAATATAAAACTATAGTATTATATATAGTATAATCGTATTCTATTAAATTATTTTATTTATGTTTTCTAACAGACATTCTATGAATTTTTGTGACAATTATGTATTTTCTTCCTATAATTCTCCATAAATATTAATTTAAAGTAATATATATATAAATAAATATAAGTACTCACGTCCTGCAGGGCATGCTATATAACTAATACAACTAAACATAAAAATAATAGTTATCATATTAATATTTTTGACCATAATTGTATCCATAATATTAACAGCGTCGAATACAATTGTGTGAATAATATAAAATGTTGTATATTTTTATATTTTAAAGTGTTATTGAGCAAATACAAAACGAAACAAGTGTTTCCATAAAATATTGAATAAACAACCTATTCTCGAATATAGTAGTGAATAATGTTTGATTTTTGTGTAGGTATATTATATTCCATATTCACTAAATAGTTAAATTTTTTTTTTTCATTTAGAACAAAATTGTACGGGAAAATTCATCTTTAGATACTATACCGACTCTTAAAAAGTCATGTGACTTATCGAAATTAATCGATTTAAGTATCAAACTTTATGTATAGTTATACGGGTATTCATTGTATACCATATGCAGTACGCACAGGTGCTTTAACATTTGTTTGAAACTACAAAAGAAAAATGTAAGAAGCACTTACAGTTTGTCAAGTTTAATTAATGTGTTAAATGTGCACCGTAGGGAATCACTTGGTAGGGCCCCAATAAGGTTCTAATTAATGATATCATTTCGGTGAAAATTAATGAATTCCGTGTCATCATTTGATAAACAATTTAAATAATATATATTGATGTAACTCTAAAAAAAATAATTCGACAAAATTTGTCAAAATCATGATATTGCCCTAGATAATATTTTAAGTTCTGATTAATGTATTGATTTTAGAATGATGTGAGTTTTGTTCATGTGTGTGTCTATCATCATCTTTTGGAACAGTATAATTGCATATATTTTCTATTTCTTTTTTTTTTGGTAGGAAAATTAATATATTTGGTACTTTTGGAGGTCAAAAGTCAAAACTGGACAGTAACTAGTTAATAAGTCAAAAGTTAAGTTATAAGTTACATTTTTCTAACATTTAACTTAACCAGTTAAAAATAAATAAAATATTAGAAAAAGACATTTTTAGTTTCCATTTTTTTATTATATAAATGTTAATAAAATTGATTTCGTTGGGTCAAAAAGCTTGAAAACTTCATACAAGGCTCCTATTATATTTATTCAAGAAAATTAAAAAATATTAAAAATACAGTCATAATTTTTTTAGAAGCACTTAAAGTTTAAATGTTGACAAAATACGTAAAAACTACGAAAATTACCTAACTATACATAATATATATATGTATATTGTAACTTCACTAGATATCTTATCTATCTCATATTCAATTATAAATAGGTTATATTCATAATTTCAAAACCCATTAAAATATTATATTTTAATTATACCTCAATACCTATAATATTTAAGTATGTATATATTTAATCGTATAATTCTCAAATTAAATACGTGAAATAATATTATTATAACATACTTACTTTATCGAGTAAGTAAAAACAGCGTAATGTGTCTTCGAGTCTTTCATGAGTTTCTTCAAGTCGATCACTAAAACCTCTCAGATGCTGCTTCAGAGATTTGGACAGATCTTTTAGACTGGTAGCATTGCTACATTGGCCTGCTTCTTCCAATAAATCTCCAGCTTTGTCGAGATTGCGCTGTAAAAATAAAATAATAAATGTCATTAATCTTCATATTATTAATTATACGACGTAAACACATACAATGTTTTAATAACATACACGTTATACATATTGGTTGTAACACTAAATACAATTTTTGAGAGTATATTTTAAAAATTGTTTTTATTGTTTGTTGTATTAAAACACAAATATGATGAAATTCCTTCAACAAGGCTACACATTTTACATAAAAATACGTCTTATGAAAATCCACAAAGCCAGAAAATTCAACAATCACATTTCGCAATAATAATTTTAATACTTGGTTAAATAAACAATAGACTAAATAGAAATCTTATATTGTGGTATGATACTATGATAGTTAGTTTATTAAAAACCCAAATTATTAAATTGAAAAAAAAATGACATTGTTTATTATGTTCTTGTACGTATACAGTTGTCGAGTCTCAAGGGGAATAAAAATGATTTCGACTTTTATATTTTTCAAGTTATAGTATATATTAAACACAACTCAAAAACGCTTCAAGGGGCAAGAAAAAAATTCGAGTTAATG
>NC_042495.1:18347194-18348637 GCF_005508785.2 Acyrthosiphon pisum
CATAACATAGATTAAATACCGTTTTTGAAATGTATATTAGTAATTAAATGTGTAAACATTAAATACAGCATATCTTAAAATACATTTAAGTGCGCACGACAATGACGAAAACAAAAATTCTCGTTTTATATACAGCTGTTACACACAAAGAATCGATTAATCAATTCTATTTTGCAAACTTAACCACACATTTAAGTGCAGTGCTCCAAAAACAACGTTACTCAGCAAAACATAACACTACATAATATGGTCTTAGTTGGAAATTATTCGTGTGTTTAGTGGCGACCCCAGCAGGCCCGGTTATATCATGTCGAAAAGTTTTGGAATTATGTTATGGTAGAAACTTACACACATTGTAGCTTTAATTTAAATACGCGAGTAGGAAACTGAAGAAAAAAATCTTTAATTAAGGTACATATACAATGTGGTAAAAGTATAGTGTATACTGTATATAAGTAGATTTGTATTCAGAACCTACTTATGTATATATGATATTTTTGTATCATTTACGAGTTGCAGTAATGATAGACATACACGAGAAAAAAAGTCAAACAATATTCGTACGCAGATTCGGGTCGTGTGAAAATATTAATACAACACCTTATTGAAATAAATTGTTTACCCTGTAAATAATGCACAGACTAATCATAGTCTAGATGAATTTTACTTAGGACTGCAGCAGTAGTTGTAGACCATTTTGCCGATCTAAATATACCTACCTACGTATTTTCTGCGGCTTACATGATATGTAATGAGTGTTTATGAATACGTTTAATGACGTTCGTATTGTTTTAGAGCCTATATAATTACCTATATAGGTATACTCATTGATTAGCAAAGAAGGCTGAGGAAAAAGTTAAAAGTCGTGTTAACTCAATTCTATATTTTAAATCTGCAGAAGATACGTTCGTATGAGCTGCAGCCGATTTCATCGAACCGAATGTTTTCTTTTTCAATATAAAATGAAACCGACGGGAGTAAACGATTGGCACATGCAAATCGCGTCGGTCGAAAATATCTCGTTGGGTGTTTGCGTGGGAGGAAACCTACTACTTATAGGTACTAACTCGCTGAGCCAGATTTGTCGATTTTAATACTATTGGACGGAGGTGAGGCTAGGTCAAACTGGGGTTAGTTAAACACTTTTATCGAAACGTTAATTTATTTAAGTGGGTTGAGAACCGGAAAAAATTGCTATTTCAAAGTATCAAATTGTTCAGTAGAATTGTTCTAAGTAAAACTTAAGGTAAAAAATACAGTATGAAAAATGTCAATGAAGGACCAAAAAGTTGTACCTTTTTGTTGTAAATATATATGTAAATATTTTTTTTAATAATATTGTACTGTTCATTTCTTATTATATCATGTGTCGTATATTGTAGACAGTTGTCGACTTAATATAATTTAATACACGTAGGTAATATAGGTGGGAAATAATTTAGC
>NC_042495.1:18348687-18351319 GCF_005508785.2 Acyrthosiphon pisum
AAATTTATAAATTTATATAATGTATAATATTTATTCTCGTCAAGAATTAGATAATATTGAAAAAGTACTTCGACCGATGCAAAGTAAACTTGTATACCAATTCAAACATCTTTACATTTTTTAAATCGAACCACTAGAAGTACCTTAATTTTTGTCAGTGCGACGGCTATTTCACGTCCATAAATTGGTTTTGAATATTTCGATTTAGACATTATATGACTTGTGCATGTTCGTGCGTGCGACCACAAACCAGATAAGAAATAACAATGTATTGTAAATTGATGCGGTCCGTGGGTGATGGTAGGGGAGTATACACACACTAATGATCATTTACTACACACACTAAGACGATCAGTAATCGCAGAACGAAATAATTGCCTAAACACAACTCCTTAAAAATGACACATTTGCAGGGGCCTTAATTTATGTTTGTTTTTGGATCTTAATAAATGTGTTTTGTTTGAGTAGCCACACAATTCTACGTACTCCTTAGATCTGATCTGTAACCGGTTGATTTATGGTCGTTGACGATTTAAGGTTTAAACGGTGAAGGTAGTCCTACGTTAATTGTATTCTTTCAATTTAATCTGTAACCGGTTAATTCATGGTCGTTGAAGGTATTGAAAGTCTAAACAGTGAGGTAGCGATATCGACTTCTCGAGAGCCAAACTGTAACCGGTTAATTTATGGTCTTTTGGTAACTCAAGTGTCGATAGAGGTATAGCACTGAAAAGTGCATATACGACACATGTAAATGAAACTTATTTAGTTCACTATATTATATGAAATAATAAACTTGAATGTACTTATTGATTTAGAACATTTAAGTTTTCATTATAATATAATTAAATAATGCGCTAAATGGTTATTATTATGTGTTATTATTAAATGTGAATCTTATGTAAATTTAATTGAATTATAGAACACTATAACTTGACAAAACTATTAGTGGCTCGGTTGCACATAATAATATATTTGTTGTTGAATTTCCTCTGTGCACTGTTTGATGTCACAGCTAGCCCCCAAAAAATTTAAATTCATTAATTTGTATAAGTTAAAATATTTCCACTTAGTCAATAAGCATTATTTATGGTAACGGAAAAAAATATTTGATTTACGTTTTTAAATCCAATGGATAATAACAAATTGAAATCAATGCAATGGGTAAATCGGCAGGTGGGCTGCGAGCAAAATATTATAT
This sequence comes from Acyrthosiphon pisum, assembly GCF_005508785.2. Taxonomy (NCBI): domain Eukaryota; kingdom Metazoa; phylum Arthropoda; class Insecta; order Hemiptera; family Aphididae; genus Acyrthosiphon; species Acyrthosiphon pisum. Next base: position 18,349,889 of record NC_042495.1, read on the forward strand.
GTATCATAATTATTTATATTAATTTATAATAAATAACAATATTATTGTGTACGTATATCGGTGGCCCGCAGACGAATAATATTGCGAGCGAAATTTTATCTATAATATTAAATTTACATATTATGCCATAATATTTTATAACATCTTCTTATGCAATAAGACATGTTTTTTACATTTTAGAGACATAACTTGATACGAAAAATTATAATAATATTATATAAGCGATAAAAAAAACAGTGATGAATGATGCTACATATTTATCAGGCATGGACATCATTCATATTTCATACATATTCAGATTTTCATAACAATATTTTATGTATGCAGTTCGATAAAAACTAAGACTTTATAAATTAAACGATAATAATTATATTATTATTGCAGTCTGTTATAATATATTATCTGGCCTAATAACTGTTTAAATATCAAAATATAACATCATAATATTATACATAACTTCGATTTACGAATAAACAAAGTACATACCTAGTTATTGTTTGTTACGTACTATTTAACAGAATTTTGAAATTATTTTGAATCTTTCAAAAATGCATTTGTCATTCGAAATATTTACAGGTATATCATTCATTGGTGTCGCCGGTGTGTCGGCGTATTATTTATTTTCAAAATACTTGGAACCATCCACGGATTATGAAATGCAAAATATAAAAGAGAAATTGGAGGTACCTATTAATATTATATTATAATGTAATAGTTAAACTTAGCGTATTCCAGCTATAATGTACCATAATATATGGTAGGTAGATCAAATATACCTGCGATGTGATATAAACTAAGTCGTATAATATTACCTTTTTTTTATTAATAGGATGACAAGAATAATCAGTGTTTCGAAGCAGGAGACTTCAATACACCGCAATTGAAATCTATAGAAGGTTAGTTTTTCATATAATTAAACTATATTAAGTATTAATTTTCAGTTAAAAATATCTTAACATAATTCCATGCTTTTTAGAACTGTATAAAGACGCACTTCTAGAATTACAAAGTAAGCGGCATTTAACGGTTGAAAATATTAAGAACATGTCATTGGAAGAAATTAAACAGGACCCGAGTTTGTGGGCAGCGTACGTCCGCGGGTGGGAAGACAGAACGGCGGACGTTCACCTCAACCCGTCTCTCACCAACCCACGAACACTTCAGCAGAGTGACGAGAAAACTGACGAGAAAACTTCTGGCTGCAAACCTGATAAACCGAAACTGGAGCCTGCTACCACCTCCTCTCGAATCCCAGAGCCTGCACAAAGAAAGAAACCATTATCAACGCAGCAGATGATAAGGAAAAAAAAGCGGGACGCGGCGAGGATGGAAGAGTTCTTGGCGAAAAAAAGAGCTCAACAAAGCGGACCGCCACCGTAACACGACCACCCCCCCCCCCCCACCATAACAGTATTATTAGATCTTTCAATA
>NC_042495.1:18351876-18354228 GCF_005508785.2 Acyrthosiphon pisum
TTGTATAATACCTATTATAGCATATTATTAGTGTCATTATTATTTATGTACGCCAGTAAACACATAGGTGCAGCCGTGCTCGTATCCTGTGATATTGCGGTTGATATATTATTATTATGTATTTGTTTTTTTTTTTTGCGGTGACCCATTTTGTTGCTGGCCAAGTTGTGCCGTTCTGGGCTTTTCTTGGCCATAAATTATTTACGAATTTTTTTCTAATTATTGTAATAAATATACCTTTCATTCATCCATCCATTATATTATGTTGTTATTGCTCTTCTCTATTTCCATTATTATTTTAACAAATCCCACATGCTCTGATTTCCGAATCTCGGCTGTGGGTTGGCAACCTTAACACCAAAGTTTTTTGTCAACGTACACACCATGCCGAATCTAGGTATACCTACCTATAGGCCAACGTGTGAGACGTTACAGTTTGCCAGGATCATTTTTTATTAAGTGTACATGACATACACTAGTGACCTGTCGGTCAAATATATATATATATATATCTATATATATATCTATACGTCGTGTGTTTATTCAACAACAAAATGTTTACGTGCAACAAGCACCACGTTAGTGTAAAATACCGGCCATAGGTTGTATATTATATAAGGTTACGTAGAACCAGTACTGCCAGCGTGTATTTGCAGGAATGATCCAGTGATCGAGTGTACTTATGATATGACTGTGTCGTGAAATCCGGATCTACACCATGCTGGGATCGGAGGAGGGTGATAGTGTAGGTGTGTGTACTACGGCCGTCCAGAGAATTGGTTTGACGTGGACATTTTTCACCGCTATCCGTTGCCGTTGTCACCGGTACCACAGAACAGTGTCTCGGAGGTACCATCGACATCATGAGGAGGCGTATGTTATCATCGCGGCGTGGGCAGACTCGGCGGCTAGCTATAGGTTTAAATTTAAGTATGTTATTTGTACACGTCTTTGTGTGCACCTGTATGTATGTCTCATCCTATTTATTTGGTTCGATTACGTAACCACCAGTAATTAACTTTATCGGTCTACTGCCGTTGTACGATAGTGATTATTTATAATTGGTTGCGTGTCGTTCCGGTACGGCTGTGTGATGGTTCCCCGATGTCTAATTTAAATTATCACAACGTTTTACCTATCGTTGTAATCGTTCCAAATCGTTTTTGTCATTATTGCTGATTTTGTGTAATCACTGATCAGCTGGTATGTCGATTTTACTCGCGTAATATATTATGTGCTATGACGACGATTTTTCCGTCTGCCGTACCTATTTACTTCCGCTTCTATAGTTTATTAACAATGATAACCTCTGATATTATCTGATCACGATTGGTAGACCGAGACTTGAAATTGTTTTACCCATTAGTTAGGTCCGTGCACACATTGACGATTAGTAGTAAGTTGCCCATAAGCTGTATATCCCGCTGTGACCGGAGCGTACGTATCGCTCGCGTTACAGGTTGTCGCACGTCTGTAACCACATAGGTGCCGTGCTCGTACCCTGCGATAATGCAGTTGATATATTATTATTATGTATTTGTTTTTTTTTTTTTTACGGTGACCCTTTTGTTGGGGCCAAGTTTTTATGCCGTTGTGGGCTTTTCTTGGCCATAAATTAATATTTTTCTAACAAATATACCTTTCGTTCACCCATCAATTATATGTTGTTATTGCTCTTCTCTATTTCCGTTATTATTTTAACAAATCCCTAGCGACGAACTAATTCGAGTCCAGTCCCACAGAGTTTTGTCTGAAACTCTTCAACACATCGAGATAAAAATGATTCTTGGATGCATTGCAGTTAAATCTCGTAGTTTTTGGATTAAATTACTTAAATCTGAGTTTTATATATTACGTAATTATTACGTAACAAAAAAATGTTATTAAAACTTTAATTTGTCAATGCGTATATGATTTATCGATATGGAAAAATATCGTGGAAAGCTGATCGATAAAACTGAATATCTAGTTTTAAAAACTCTCAAAAAACTACGTAGGTACGCTACCAAAGCATTACCACATATGAATTTTATAATTCTTCTGTTGCAATTAAATATGCTTTTAAAATAAATGGTTCACGTTATTTGTGAGTATTTAAAAGTTATTTGTTAGGTATTTAACCAAAAAGGATCTACGATTCTACGACCCAATACTATAAAATATGTTATTGCGTTACAGAACCAAGATAGGTATCTTTTATCCATTCTATGCGTTCTAGAACGCCAACCCCTGGATTATTCTAACATTAGAATATTAGATGAAATACTGTTATTGCAATAAGTTTCCAATTTATAATTTTTATTTATAGTTCGTACTTATTGCTTCATAATATTAATGATAACACTAAGTATA
>NC_042495.1:18357100-18360545 GCF_005508785.2 Acyrthosiphon pisum
CAAAATCATAATATACTCGTAGTTATCGGCTATCAGAATATCACTCTGATCCGCTCCAACGACGAGAATATTACATACGTACGATTTTTTTATTATGTTTAACGAGTATGACGTGTCAAAATTATGATCGTTTCCTATACTGGTAAATTGGTCATGCCATTTTTGGTAAACACCGATAGTTCTAGTGGGTGTGTTATGTTTAAAGTTGTTAAGATTTTTTGATTTTTGTATGTATTTAGTTTGAAATGATCATAAGATATTATAATATATTCTTTGAAATAGTGTATGTGTAATGCTTTGACAGACTCAAAATATTCGAATATATTTGTGTAACATATTATGGTGGTTACACTATTATAATTATTTTTTATTGTGAACGTGACTAATGTCATTGTATTGTTTATAGTGTTATTTTGATTGTACGGGGGTGGATTTATTTTCGTATTATTGGATATCTTAAATATAATATTCTTTATTGTTTCCCATTGTTGTAATTCATTATTAATTATTAACTTTGTTTTATATGTGGCTATATTTTCGTATTTTTTCATTGAGACCAAATTTTTAAAATTACATGAATTGTCAAAGGTGTTTGAATATGTGTTGGGTATATTATATATTTCTCTTGTGGTTAAATATTCTTTTTGTATATATTATTTATTGGTAATAGTTTTTTTCACGTAGTATTAGTTCTAAATTGTAAAGAAAATATATTTTGTTAAATCTTTGGGTTTGTTTAAATGACTTTATCTTATATTGGATTTCATTGGAAATAATATATCCTTTTGAATAGTTGTGCGTGGTATTAAATATAATATCTTTATTGGCTTTAATTGTAATGCCTGATTTTATTTTGTATCTTTCATTGTGTTCTGCTGGTGGCTTTTTATGTATTATTCTCTTTTTAATGATATTATTTAGAGTAATTGTTTTTTTTGTATAATCTGTATTGGTTTTATTATCTGCCAAAAATTGGTTTTCCAAAATTATCGCATTGCTTAAAAATTGTATTTTTGATTTGTGGGTTTATTGTAGCCGTGCATTAACAAGCAGTGCTTTAAGTTTCGAGATAATTTTTTTTTCGATACATCGGTGTTATTTCAACGATGTATCAATGTATCGTCGTTGTAAACAGTTCGATACATCGAAATCGATAGGATGTTATAAAAACATTGATTATTCGATATATCGTGATGACTGCGATTATTGCCATCCCTACACGGGCTTACAGCCGCCCGTGCCTAAGAGTTTACGTGGTGTTTTATTTGGAACCGATACTTTATATATTTTATGTGGTAGGCTGATAAAGTTTGGATTTATTAGATCTGAACGAATGTGGTTTATGGATGTTCCAGAATCTATGGAAATTTTTGTGTTTTCATTCTTTAGGCTTGATTTTACATACGACTCATTAGCTTTTCTATTTTTGTCTATTATTATATGAAATGTCTCATTTTTAATATTATTATTAGTATTGGTGTTTGTTAGTAATGTTTTGTATTTATAAGTGTTTCTGAGACCAAAGTATAATGTTGGTACCCTGTAGGTTCATTTAACCTGTTTGTTGGTTTTGTCTGGTTTGTTTTTAAATCATTGTTTTTTAGGCAGGGCTTGAAACCGGTAATTTCCCGGAAATTTGGGGAACCTATATTCGGTTACCGTTATTATAAACCTATTTGTACTCCCGGTTATCGGTTACCAGTTACCGTGACAATTTTTCAGCTAACATAAAACGTTATTATAACTAAAACAGTTATAATAACGCATAAAACGTTATTATAACGTTTATGTTAGCTGAAAAATTGTCGCGGTAACCGGTAAACGATAACCGGGAGTAATATATTTTAACCGGTTACGAACCGATTACCGGTATTTATAAATAATAACTAGCGTTACGTATGAACTATAATAATATTATATTATTATGTTTATTTATTTTAGCTGCATACGTGATTATACGCTCGTAGCTACTAATGGCTTAATAAATAATAACTTCTTAAAACTATTCTTAAATCATACTATTATATCTTCGTTTTTTTCCCTAGTCTAAATTCTTGTAATAATAATTCAAATAATTGGTATTCTACATTTCTATTTCCTACCTACCTATAACATAAAATATCGTTGATTGGTAATGGCGGTAATCGATACACAGAATAGATTAAATAGCTGCTTGGTAGTCGATAGTCCCGGTCTCCCTTATCGTATATTGTACTGGGAAATCTAAAAATAATCTAAAAATAACAATCCTCACATAAACACATGATAAGTGATAAGTAAAACATTTTGTATTTCAAAACCTCGTCTTTATTAAATCTTAACAGCGTACGGTATTTGTATTTTACGGTAAAGTGCGTCAGTGCGTGTGACCCACGTGTGTGTGTGATCGTAATTTTTTATAAGGTACATAATATATCAATCGTTATGAAGAATCTTGTAGGATCTATGTTTTTTAAATATGATGCCGGAAGAAATACATCGACTTGTACAATAAATGGATGTCCTAATCCAGAACTTTTTGGAAAACATAGTTCGAACTTAGAGAAACATATAAATGCTCGTCATAAAAATGAGTACCAATTATTGGTGAAAAAAAAAATGATGCTTGTACATCAACAACTTCAAATGTAGAAAGTTCAATACCCGCTTCAGTTAAGGTAATTTTTATATTTATTTATTTAACACAGTATGGATTAAAAATAAAATAAAAAAAATACAATAAAATAAAATCCATATAAGATTAAATGAATTATTATCTACCTTTCAAAACTAGTATTTACTATTTAAATTTTAAGGTAAGCACCTAATACTTATCATTATAAAATATATTTTTATATTTAATTTTTATGACCAGAGAACCGCAGGACAAATGTCGTTACTAAAAAAAGTATGAAAATTGCTTTATCAAAAGATGAAATACCTAATTGATACTTGCATGGAAATAGTAACAGTGAATGGTGGCCGACCATTTTCTATCCTTCACGATTCAGGATTTAGAAAATTACTAAATCCTATAATAGAAGGATTGCCAGAAACAGGTAGATTTTTACTTAATTCTTATTTAACAAATAAATATTAGGTAGTAATTTAAAACTTAAATTGTATTCTTTATCTACCTACCTAACCAATTATTTTTATCTTATAGAATTTGAAATTAACTCGCATAACATAAAATGCCATATTATAGACAAAACCCAACTTATTATAAATAATATAGCAACTGACATAGCTAATCGGTTAATCAGTTTAAAGGTAGATTGTGTAACAAAACATTAAATAGGTAGGAATTAATGTACAATATATGCAACATAATGTTTTAAAGTTGAAAACCTTAGCAATAACTGAATTTTTGGTGCGACACAGTGAAGTAATATGGTACTATAAAGTATAAAACATTAAAATTAAAGTTTAGAATGATTAATAGTAAATTGTAATAGAATCATTT
>NC_042495.1:18360696-18362052 GCF_005508785.2 Acyrthosiphon pisum
ATTTTACCACGGTTTTTTGTTGATGTATAACGCGTTATAGCTTATAAGTACCTAATAGATATTATGATATGATTAATTTGGAATTTATTATAGGTACCTATTATAGGTCAATTTTTTTTAGTACCATAGATAAGTATATATTATATGTCTAATACATAGACTGATATACCGTCTCCGCTCAGAATCGTTTTTCTTATACAGTGATATTATATCATTGAATTCAAATTTAATACTGTCCATTATACAGTGACCCACTTCTAACCTACTGTACAGCAGAGCGACATCCACTTACCCACCTTTTTTTTTTTTTTTTTTAAAAAAGTATCCAATGTTTTGGATAAATATGGTATAGGTAAGATACAGATATTTTCTATTACCAGTGATAATGCTGCCAATATATTAAAAATGACTGATATAATTGATGATCCAGAAAATGATTCTACGGAAAATGGTTTGTTTAGATTTTATATTATTTTATGCAGTGCTTGAATTAGGAAAATTAGAATGGATGCAAAAGTGTGTATAGGTACCTACTTTAAATTGTAAATGTAATTAATATTTAAATTTTTATTATATTGTCAAATACCTATCAAATAAGATGACAGTTTTGTTATGGCACCAACCAATGGAATTGAAGAATTTGAAAGTAATGTGGTTCAAGCAATTGAACCTGAACCCCTTACAAAAAAGTGAGATGTTCAGCTCATACACTGAATTTGTGAATGGAAGATGGATTGAAAATTAGCTCATTACTCAATGTTATTGGTCGCATCAGAACTGTAAGTAGTACTAAGTACATCATTATTATATAAATTATATTTTTTAATTTATGACCGATCATAAAGAATATTCATTATTTTGATGACAATCAGAATATAATCAAAAAGTATACTATAATTTAACTGTTTTTTTAGGTTGTTAAAAAAATTCGAACTCAAAAATATACATGTAATTACCTATTAATTTATTATTTTATGTAAATAAATATAATGCATATTTGAAATTGATACATTAGGTATATATTATAATTTTGTTTCAGCTCTATTTATGGATCCGAGGTTTCAGTGCTTGCTAAATGATCGTGACACGTCATTTGATCCGATAAATAATATCCGGCGACAAATGATCCGGTAGATAATAACCCGGCGATAAAATAACCGGCATCAAAAATATCCCGTGACAACGATAACCGGCGATAATCAGTTTTCTGTTTTTCGTGTTGTATAAATACACTCTACAACATTTTAACACAACACAACACAACTTCAACACACCAACACCTGTAAGGTTTTATTAAACGTATTTCGACATTATTTTTAATAAAATTAAATATGCCGCTTGAATTTGTTATAAGTC
>NC_042495.1:18362102-18363553 GCF_005508785.2 Acyrthosiphon pisum
GTGATCGTAATTTTTTATAAGGTACATAATATATCAATCGTTATGAAGAATCTTGTAGGATCTATGTTTTTTAAATATGATGCCGGAAGAAATACATCGACTTGTACAATAAATGGATGTCCTAATCCAGAACTTTTTGGAAAACATAGTTCGAACTTAGAGAAACATATAAATGCTCGTCATAAAAATGAGTACCAATTATTGGTGAAAAAAAAAATGATGCTTGTACATCAACAACTTCAAATGTAGAAAGTTCAATACCCGTTTCATTAAGGTAATTTTTATATTTATTTATTTAACACAGTATGGATTAAAAATAAAATAAAAAAAATAAAAAAAAAAATAAAATAAAATAAAATCCATATAAGATCAAATGAATTATTATCTACCTTTTAAAACTAGTATTTACTATTTAAATTTTAAGGTAAGCACCTAATACTTATCATTATAAAATATATTTTTATATTTAATTTTTATGACCAAAGAACCGCAGGACAAATGTCGTTACTAAAAAAAGTATGAAAATTGCTTTATCAAAAGATGAATTAATTGATACTTGCGTGGAAATAGTAACAGTGAATGGTGGCCGACCATTTTCTATCCTTCACGATTCAGGATTTAGAAAATTACTAAATCCTATAATAGAAGGATTGCCAGAAACAGGTAGATTTTTACTTAATTCTTATTTAACAAATAAATATTAGGTAGTAATTTAAAACTTAAATTGTATTCTTTATCTACCTACCTAACCAATTATTTTTATCTTATAGGATTTGAAATTAACTCGCATAACATAAAATGCCATATTATAGACAAAACCCAACTTATTATAAATAATATAGCAACTGACATAGCTAATCGGTTAATCAGTTTAAAGGTAGATTGTGTAACAAAACATTAAATAGGTAGGAATTAATGTACAATATATGCAACATAATGTTTTAAATTTGAAAACCTTAGCAATAACTGAATTTTTGGTGCGACACAGTGAAGTAATATGGTACTATAAAGTATAAAACATTAAAATTAAAGTTTATAATGATTAATAATAAATTGTAATATAATCATTTAAATTTTGATTTACTAATTAATGGTTTTGTATTATTTATATATTTGAATTAATTTAAAAATCTATTTTTAAATTCTGAGTGGAACGATGAATGTATTGATTTTACAATGATGTGTGTTTTTTTTTATTTTTTTTTTTATTTTTGTGTCTGTGTACACGATAAGTATTCAAAATAATGCTACGATTTTCAACTTCAGTATCTTGTTCGATCAAAAAGTGAATATTGTTGGTGCATTGGGGAGGTCAAAATTTAAATTTCCCAGTAGTTTTCAAAAGCGACGGGAAGAACAAAAGACAAATTAAGGAACAACGGCACTTTTTACGCGACATCTATTTTTCACAAAATTGAATTTGGTTGTTGGTGTAACTTTAACAACAATGA
>NC_042495.1:18364778-18372986 GCF_005508785.2 Acyrthosiphon pisum
GTTGATGTATAACGCGTTATAACCTAATAGATATTATGATATGATTAATTTGGAATTTATTATAGGTACCTATTATAGGTCAATTTTTTTTAGTACCATAGATAAGTATATATTATATGTCTAATACATAGACTGATATACCGTCTCCGCTCAGAATCGTTTTTCTTATACAGTGATATTATATCATTGAATTCAAATTTAATACTGTCCATTATACAGTGACCCACTTCTAACCTACTGTACAGCAGAGTGACATCCACTTACCCACCTTTTTTTTTTTTTTTTTTAAAAAAGTATCCAATGTTTTGGATAAATATGGTATAGGTAAGATACAGATATTTTCTATTACCAGTGATAATGCTGCCAATATATTAAAAATGACTGATATAATTGATGATCCAGAAAATGATTCTACGGAAAATGGTTTGTTTAGATTTTATATTATTTTATGCAGTGCTTGAATTAGGAAAATTAGAATGGATGCAAAAGTGTGTATAGGCACCTACTTTAAATTGTAAATGTAATTAATATTTAAATTTTTATTATATTGTCAAATACCTATCAAATAAGATGACAGTTTTGTTATGGCACCAACCAATGGAATTGAAGAATTTGAAAGTAATGTGGTTCAAGCAATTGAACCTGAACCCCTTACAAAAAAAGTGAGATGTTCAGCTCATACACTGAATTTGTGCATAGAAGATGGATTGAAAATTAGCTCATTACTCAATGTTATTGGTCGCATCAGAACTGTAAGTAGTACTAAGTACATCATTATTATATAAATTATATTTTTTAATTTATGCACCGATCATAAAGAATATTCATTATTTTGATGACAATCAGAATATAATCAAAAAGTATACTATAATTTAACTGTTTTTTTAGGTTGTTAAAAAAATTCGAACTGAAAAATATACATGTATTTTAAAAAAACTGGGCTTAAAATGTGCGATAATTGACGTTGAAACAAGATGGACATCGATGTACGACATGCTTCAAAGGCTTTATGAACTTAAACCTTTTTGTGTAGACCATCAAGATGCAATGCCTGATCTTAAGTTACCAGTAAATGATTGGTTATCATTTAAAGATATGGTAATTATTCTTTATATTAAATCAGCATTTAAAAATAAAAATAAGTGTAGACCTACCATTATATTGTATTGTATTGTATGAAAAATTAAAATATAAAATATTTCTATTATTTTGTATTTGGTAGATTGATTCACTTCAACCTGCTATACTCCGGCCCACGAGAGTCCATATGTCAGAACGCGTCCGTCGCTGCGCATCGGTTCCCCTTCCATACGCTGAATCTACCGATCGGAAACCGGCCGGCAACGATCGCCGACAGCCGTGTTTTTATGACCCGCTGTATTCACGTTGCCGAGTGGTGGGAACAGCACTATGGTGGAAGAAAATTCGGCCGGCAGCTGTCGCGACCGTCAGTATCGATGCGCGGTTTACGTATGGACTCTCGTGGGCCGGAGTATAGAGATGGAATAATTTTTCTTCAAAAACACGATATCACAATGGGAGATATTTTTGGTTGCTGGTGGAAAATTATTTCAAAATAAAAAAAAATAAATTCAGCATTATCTAACTGTATTGCCAAGTCAATGGAAAAGCGACAAAAGGCTTTATTTGAAAACCCAATACACAGCTAAGGTATAATAATTACCTATTAATTTATTATTTTATGTAAATAAATATAATGCATATTTGAAATTGATACATTAGGTATATATTATAATTTTGTTTCAGCTCTATTTATGGATCCGAGGTTTCAGTGCTTGCTAAATGATTCAAGTAAAATTGAAGCAAAGGATCATTTACAAAAAACTTGGAGAATTCTTGAGTTGCTGCTGAGCAATGAAAATGAAGCAAATACTAATAATTTTCAATGTAATGTTGCACATGAAGAAAATGTCATGGATTTTGATGACGACCTCGAATCCTTTATCCAGTCATCCTCTCAAACCAATGAAAATATGTCGATAAATATTAATTCTAGCCTACGGTCTATTGGAATACTGTTGGAAGAATATGACAATGTTCCAAGAATGCACCATAGTATAGACATAAAAACATATTGGACTGCGAACGCCTCGAGTCTATGCCTGAACTTTGCAAACTATCACAAGTTGTAATGGCTGTACCATGCACTCAGGTAAATATTATGAATTTGTATGAATAAACATCTCCAATATCAATGCAAACATAATAATAATCTATAAATTATGTTTAAAATTTAAATCTATTTTTTAGAATTGACTAAAATCAATTTAATTTTTAAATAGGTGTCAGTGGAAAGGAGCTTTTCAGGACTCAAATTTATTTTGAGTGATTTGCGTACTTCATTATCACCTGATCTATTAGAAAATATAATGATCATAAGAGGAAATAACTTTTCAAACAAATAAATTATTAACTAATTATTACTTAACTAATTTATTATTATAGTTATTATTTATTTTTTTTTTTTATTAAAATTTAAAAATAAAGCAGAGTGTCCTTCAGTTCTATTTTGAGTTTTTATTTTTTAATCTTTATTAATAAAAATATTTTTAATAAAAAATTAAATTTTAACTATAAAAATATAATATATATATTATATATTATGTTATTATATTTTATTAGTAGGTATATGTTTTTATTATTGAATTAGAATTCAATTATTTATAGAATATGTATAATGTATAATGCATATATATATTTTTTTTGTTATCAAGGTATTGAGTATTGACGTATTTTTACATAGTAGTAACTATTTTTTTTCATAGTAAGTAGTAACTAGTAAGTAACTACTAAAACTAGTAATAGTAAAGCAAAGTTCAAAGTCGAGATCGACCGAACTCTAGTTACAATGATCATCCAACCAATCGTGGTTAATAATTTAATATTGTTAAATAATTATGGTTTATACTTTAAAATTTACACCATGATTACAAAGGCCAATCAGAATACGATAAAAAGGTACATGAATCAACACACTCTCAATAGACGGCTATAAAACGCTGTCTGTCTATTATTGGGGCACGGGTACAAAGGTGAGTACAATTTTTTTTTTTAGAAAACCGGTATTCAATCAGTTACCGGTAACCGACATTTTTTGGAAGCAGTTATCATTTAAAGGTAACCTGTAAATTTGAATACAGTACCGGTAATTGGTTACCGCTAACAAGCAGCGCGTTCCGCTCTACCGAGTAAGTGGGGAAACGATGCGAGTAGTGGTATTTTAAGGTCGGCCCGGAGACGAACAGCTGAAACCGCCCGCCTTGGTCCGGGTCTCCCACGTATGCTACACCTCGGCATATCTCCGAACAATGCCAGATTAGAGTCAAGCTCAACAGGGTCTTCTTTCCCCGCTGATAGAATCGCGACGGATTAAATTGATAACGATTTCAAGCCCTGGTTGGCCCTATGTTCGCATATGTAAGATTTCATAAGTCTCTTTGTGACAAAACTGTGTTTAAACTATAATTGACATCTAGATTGTAGATTGTACGAATGAATGAACATCAGTACCTACGTGTTCGTTTATCACGGTGTTGGTATAGACCTTGGTCTTGGATGACAATACAATAATCCGTTGTCATTTTTAAAATCTTATAATATCAGAAAAAATGTTAGTTACTTACTTAAATCACATATTAAAATATAATAAAATGTAATTTAATATATTGTACATAATACAATATTATAGTACCTATATAATTATAATAATAATGTTATAAAAATGTAATACTATAATTAGGTACAGCTCTTTCTTATGTTATGACTTACAGCCGTTAAAAAGTCCTGTTTATTGGTATACCTACATATAACCTATTATTATACCAAAAAACATTGGTTTTTATGTAATGTTCCTAATCAAAGTTCAAATTATAAGTATCTGTAGTAATTTCGTATATATTTATTAGTCAACTATATTTTAAAAACCATCCACAATGAATTCCTATTATAACAAACTAAATTTTTTTAAATCTACCTTTCAATTTATGAAGAATAATTTATTATATGAAACTTTTTATATTTATCCATACAATTTGATATATACCATATTATTATCATAACACTAAAACTAAGTAGGTACTAAATTAATTAGTTATAGGAAAAGGCAAAAATATGATCTTCATTAAGGAACTTGAAAATTAAATATATATATTATAATAATATAATATTATATACATTATATAGGTACCTAGGTAAGCTTCTTTTTATTTTTTATATTAAATGATTTTTTTGTGTAACATTAATGTATTTTTCAATACAATTTCGACATATTTATTCTTCAATTTTGATATATTTTCATTCGTTTTTTTCGGGACTTTTTCCTAGTGTGGGACTTTTTTTTGCGATTACCATTTTTATATGTTCACATTATTTATGACACACTGTATAACAATTATTTTTGTTGGAATTTAGTAGGAGAAATAAAGCTGTTAAGGCTTTATTGGGAGGAATGGTGGAGATTTTGGGTGAGACGTGTATATTATTATAATATTAAACACGGTGTAACAGACCGACACGTAATGTACGGTGAGTATGCGGGTTGATGACCTGCTTCGACGGGCAAACGCGTCTGGCGGACCGGTTGCTGGTGTCCTTTGTAGGGACGATTGTTCAATGACCCGTTACACGACCTAATATCCCTCGATGAATCGATATGGGTTTGTGTACAGGTGTTGATTTAAGAGGAACTGTAAGTGAGTGTACGCATGTGTGTGTGTGTTGAGCAGTTATAAATTTGTATTTTCTTGAAGAAAGTGTGCATGAAATCGTCCTACTACTGTATTATACCTACCTAATGTTGTTCAGATAGTCTATATTATAGATGTATATATATATATTCGATCACTGACCTTATGCGACGGTTTTTGGAGTGATTCTCTGCATCTGGTTTATATTCCTCCGGGGTGGTGTTCGATGGTCGATATCACGGCGACAATATATGTATTTTGATTCGTAAGGCTTATAAAATATTATGTGTGTGACGTTCCTTTCTAGAACCTCGTTGTATGTGGTAATAAGAACCCGTGTTTTAATTATTATAATATTTACCGCGAAAACGAAGAATACAATATTACAATAGGCACTATTTACAAAAATAAAATGACTGGAAAAGTCCGACTGCAGCCGCGAAGGCTATGAAAGTTATTTTAGATTTGGTCAACTTTATTATACTTTACCATCAGCTGCGATTCAGATTTAAATTACTATTATGATATTATGATCGAATCTCGTCCAAATGAAATATTATACCACTAACAGAATAATATAATTTTAATTTAAGAGGACACTACATGTGAGTTTGTTGTCTCCGTCTTACAAATACATTTTTATTTCACTACCTAGTTTTTCAATAGTGCGCTGTTAGTTTTGATATAATATTATAGTGAATCGACCTATTATCAAACTTTTAGGTAAGAACATTATCTGAGCTTGACCTTCGGTGGTTTTTTCGATGTTTTAATATTCAACAAGAAATGGGTATGTGAAATGTCACAAATTAAAACTTTGTTCAATTCGTTATTTAATGTTCGGTGTATGGTGTTCAAAATTTATCTTAACTTTTCCCGTTTCCGTCGCCCGGAATAAAAATTCTGATTCGCAGCAGTATATTATCAGGTAGGCAATATACCTGCGGTAGTTGACCCCGTTTTATATTAAAATATATATTCATGTTGACAAACAATTAAATATTTAAACATTATACATATATATTATACAACTACAAACTATATAAAACAATTAAACATTGTGACATAAAGAAATCACAACAGCTTGATTATTTATAAGCTGAGAGAAAAAAACATTTATATTTTACAGTGTTTAAAATAATATTGTAAGGACTTAATATACGATTGGTATTAGTTAAATAAATTTCAACTTGTCTACAGGGCACCGGTTTTATAAATAAATCGTCAATGCTTAATATTTTTACAACAAATATTTGTATAGTATTATCAATTTTTGAATTTGGTTTATACCTATATAGTTTAAATTATTGCAATACTACCATCATCTAAGATGATACACTGATCTTTCAGATTACTACAGCTAAGAACATAATTGTTGGAATTTAATGTAATTTGATTATAATAAATGGTCCCAAAATTTGAAATATTTTCATTCATCTTAAAAGATTTAATTAAATTATTTTCATAATAAGTCGAAACTGCTATCAGTAGTTCTTCTCTTTCAGATGCGGTTATTTTATTTTGAATTTCAGAAAGTGGGTATCTACCACACTTCATAGACTATATTAGTATCTGAAGATAGTTTTCATATTTAAATGCACTATAATTATCCAAAGGTCAGTGTAATTGTGCATAAAATGGTAAGTGGATTAAACTGTGGACATTATAGTTATGAAATTGAGAACCATAATGTAATGAATAGTTTTCAACAAATTGTCGTAAAAGCTTTGATGATAATTTATTATTGTTATTACTAATTTGATTTCAGCATAATATTCGAATCGATACAACTAATAGAAGAAAGTGTTCATAAAATTATTTTTTTAAATTTGACTGTAAATAACGTTTCATTGTAATGTTTATATTGGAACATTAAATGTTCATAACTTATATTTTTGTGGAACATAACAGAAACATCCTGGTACCGTTTACATTCTTATGTTAACATTGGTACTTAAAGTGTATATTTCTGGATGTTTATACAGTTTCTTGCACGGTGGGCACTGATTTCACGGTACCATATTATATCATATAGTTTGAAAAGCAATGGCAGTCATTATAAGCAAAAATGTCCCCGTAAATCTCTAAATCCCCGGGCGAATCTAAATAATCCCGGGGTGTCACCCAAACGGCAAACCCATACAAAAAAAGTTGGGTAAGTGGATGTTACTCGGCTGTACAGTAGGTTACAAGTGGGTCACTGTATAATGGATGGTATTAAATTTGAATTCAATGATATAATATCATTGTATAAGAAAAACGATTCTGAGCGGAGACGGTATGTCAGTCTAGATATAAGACATAATATTATATTATAGTCTAAGGTATTAAAAAAAAAATTGACCTATAATAGGTTCCCATAATAAATTCCAAATTAATCATATCACAATATCTATTAGGTACTTATAACGCATTATACATCAACAGCAAACCGTGATACTATCATAGATATATAATAGTATACTTTAGAAGTTTCAAGTATACCCAAGAATAATATTATACAATCACAACAAAATAACTAAAATAGTTATTCTAGGATTTTAATATGTAATATGTCCAAATTTGAAATTAAAATGACTATAAAAATAAACTGTGTGAATGTATTTTTTAGATTTTTTGGTAACAGAATTAATTACTTACGTGGAATCTTGTTTTAAATTTTCAAAACTTAGATACAAAAGTTGTAGGTATGTAACCTTTAAATGTAACTGTCCTAAGAAGTAGATGTGTTATTTATACATAATAAGTATAAAATATAATTAATGTAAACTTTAGTTTCTTCTTCTAAAGGTCCTAAACCTTTTAAAGGTCCCCACACACTGAATGGCGGTGATGGTGGTAAAATGTGTCCTGCAGCCATTTAACGTCACCACCACCGGCACCACTGCAGTGTGTGTGGACCTTAAGAATGCACATATAATAATAAAAGTGTCGTGCACTCATACTTCAGCTGTTCTTAATAGCCTTTGCAATCGTCTGAAATAGATAATTTTTACAATAACCAATGTACCATTGTTATAATTTAGGGCACTATAAAAATGCAACAGGTTGGCGAGATAGTGTTTTAAAATTAAGTTAGTATACATTTGTTTTTATGATATTTTATTTTAATATAATCATATATTATACTGTGCAAACAAGTTGATAAAATATTTTAAATACTACATAGGTATGCAGTGCCGTTAATTAGCAATTAGCATTCATTGATGACAGGACGACACTAACAAGAAAATGTTAAAATATTACTATCCCAATCTCATTTATTCCATTAACTTTAAGGGGAAGCTTATCCCTCATACATCCTTGTCGATTAAAAAAATAATATATTTAAAATTATATCTCGTTAAAATAATGTCAATATATTATTTTGTTAGCTAATAGTTATGGTGCAGTAGGGTTTGTTCCAGCTGTCGAGGCCCTATTAGGTGGTCAGCCCGGGGTTGTATCCCTATGTCGTCGCGGCCAGTTATTTAATTTGACGCTATTTACAATACGTGGAATA
>NC_042495.1:18373086-18377931 GCF_005508785.2 Acyrthosiphon pisum
TTTAATAAAAAATTAAATTTTAACTATAAAAATATAATATATATATTATATATTATGTTATTATATTTTATTAGTAGGTATATGTTTTTATTATTGAATTAGAATTCAATTATTTATAGAATATGTATAATGTATAATGCATATATATATTTTTTTTTGTTATCAAGGTATTGAGTATTGACGTATTTTTACATAGTAGTAACTATTTTTTTTCATAGTAAGTAGTAACTAGTAAGGAACTACTAAAACTAGTAATAGTAAAGCAAAGTTCAAAGTCGAGATCAACCGAACTCTAGTTACAATGGTCATCCAACCAATCGTGGTTAATAATTTAATATTGTTAAATAATTATGTATACAATACAATAATCCATTGTCATTTTTAAAATCTTATAATATCAGAAAAAATGTTAATTACTTACTTAAATCACATATTAAAATATAATAAAATTTAATTTAATATATTGTACATAATACAATATTATAGTACCTATATAATTATAATAATAATGTTATAAAAATGTAATACTATAATTAGGTACAGCTCTTTCTTATGTTATGACTTACAGCCGTTAAAAAGTCCTGTTTATAGGTATACCTACATATAACCTATTGTTATACCAAAAAACATTGGTTTTTATGTAATGTTCCTAATCAAAGTTCAAATTATAACTATCTGTAGTAATTTCGTATAGGTATATTTATTAGTCAACTATATTTTAAAAACCATCTACAATGAATTCCTATTATAACAAACTAAATTTTTTTAAAACTTCCTTTCAATTTATGAAGAATAATTTATTATATGAAACTTTTTATATTTATCCATACAATTTGATATATACCATATTATTATCATAACACTAAAACTAAGTAGGTACTAAATTAATTAGTTATAGGAAAAGGCAAAAATATGATCTTCATTAAGGAACTTGAAAATTAAATATATATATTATAATAATATAATATTATATACATTATATAGGTACCTAGGTAAGCTTCTTTTTATTTTTTATATTAAATGATTTTTTTGTGTAACATTAATGTATTTTTCAATACAATTTCGACATATTTATTCTTCAATTTTGATATATTTTCATTCGTTTTTTTCGGGACTTTTTCCTAGTGTGGGACTTTTTTTTGCGATTACCATTTTTATATGTTCACATTATTTATGACACACTGTATAACAATTATTTTTGTTTGAATTTAGTAGGAGAAATAAAGCTGTTAAGGCTTTATTGGGAGGAATGGTGGAGATTTTGGGTGAGACGTGTATATTATTATAATATTAAACACGGTGTAACAGACCGACACGTAATGTACGGTGAGTATGCGGGTTGATGACCTGCTTCGACGGGCAAGGGACGCGTCTGGCGGACCGGTTGCTGGTGTCCTTTGTAGGGACGATTGTTCAATGACCCGTTACACGACCTAATATCCCTCGATGAATTGATATGGGTTTGTGTACAGGTGTTGATTTAAGTGGGACTGTAAGTGAGTGTACGCATGTGTGTGTGTGTTGAGCAGTTATAAATTTGTATTTTCTTGAAGGAAGTGTGCATGAAATCGTCCTACTACTGTATTATACCTACCTAATGTTGTTCAGATAGTCTATATTATAGATGTATATATATATATATTCGATCACTGACCTTATGCGACGGTTTTTGGAGTGATTCTCTGCATCTGGTTTATGTTCCTCCGGGGTGGTGTTCGATGGTCGATATCACGGTGACAATATATGTATTTTGATTCGTAAGGCTTATAAAATATTATGTGTGTGACGTTCCTTTCTAGAACCTCGTTGTATGTGGTAATAAGAACCCGTGTTTTAATTATTATAATATTTACCGCGAAAACGAAGAATACAATATTACAATAGGCACTATTTACAAAAATAAAATGACTGGAAAAGTACGACTGCAGCCGCGAAGGCTATGAAAGTTATTTTAGATTTGGTCAACTTTATTATACTTTACCATCAGCTGCGATTCAGATTTAAATTACTATTATGATATTATGATCGAATCTCGTCCAAATGAACGCTATTATACCACTAGCAGAATAATATAATTTTAATTTAAGAGGACGCTACATGTGAGTTTGTTGTCTCCGTCTTACAAATACATTTTTATTTCACTACCTAGTTTTTCAATAGTGCGCTGTTAGTTTTGATATATTATAGTGAATCGACCTATTATCAAACTTTTAGGTAAGAACATTATCTGAGCTTGACCTT
Source organism: Acyrthosiphon pisum (assembly GCF_005508785.2). NCBI lineage: Eukaryota > Metazoa > Arthropoda > Insecta > Hemiptera > Aphididae > Acyrthosiphon > Acyrthosiphon pisum. The sequence continues at coordinate 18,375,328 of NC_042495.1, forward strand.
CGGTGGTTTTTTCGATGTTTTAATATTCAACAAGAAATGGGTATGTGAAATGTCACAAATTAAAACTTTGTTCAATTCGTTATTTAATGTTCGGTGTATGGTGTTCAAAATTTATCTTAACTTTTCCCGTTTACGTCGCCCGGAATAAAAATTCTGATTCGTAGCAGTATATTATCAGGTAGGCAATATACCTGCGGTAGTTGCAGTAGTGGACCCCGTTTTATATTAAAATATATATTCATGTTGACAAACAATTAAATATTTAAACATTATACATATATATTATACAACTATACAAACTATATAAAACAATTAAACATTGTGACATAAAGAAATCACAACAGCTTGATTATTTATAAGCTGAGAGAAAAAACATTTATATTTTACAGTGTTTAAAATAATATTGTAAGGACTTAATATACGATTGGTATTAGTTAAATAAATTTCAACTTGTCTACAGGGCACCGGTTTTATAAATAAATCGTCAATGCTTAATATTTTTACAACAAATATTTGTATAGTATTATCAATTTTTGAATTTGGTTTATACCTATATAGTTTAAATTATTGCAATACTACCATCATCTAAGATGATACACTGATCTTTCAGATTACTACAGCTAAGAACATAATTGTTGGAATTTAATGTAATTTGATTATAATAAATGGTCCCAAAATTTGAAATATTTTCATTCATCTTAAAAGATTTAATTAAATTATTTTCATAATAAGTCGAAACTGCTATCAGTAGTTCTTCTCTTTCAGATGCGGTTATTTTATTTTGAATTTCAGAAAGTGGGTATCTACAACACTTCATTGACTTTATTAGTATCTGAAGATAGTTTTCATATTTAAATGCACTATAATTATCCAAAGGTCCGTGTAAATGTGCATAAAATGGTAAGTGGATTAAACTGTGGACATTATAGTTAAGAAATTGAGAACCATAATGTAATGAATAGTTTTCAACAAATTGTCGTAAAAGCTTTGATGATAATTTATTATTTTTATTACTAATTTGATTTCAGCATAATATTCGAATCGATACAACTAATAGAAGAAAGTGTTCATAAAATAATTTTTTTTAAATTTGACTGTAAATAACGTTTCATTGTAATGTTTATATTGGAACATTAAATGTTCATAACTTACATTTTTGTGGAACATAACAGAAACATCCTGGTACCGTTTACATTCTTATGTTAACATTGGTACTTAAAGTGTATATTTCTGGAATGTTTGTAACAGTTTCTTGCACGGTGGGCACTGATTTCACGGTAACCAATAATTGTTATCATAATAGTTTGAAAAGCAATGGAAACCACTTATAAGCAAAAATGTCCACCGTAAATCTCTAAATCCCCGGGCGAATCTAAATAATCCGGGGTGTCACCCAAACGCCAAACGCATACAAAAAAATTTGGGTAAGTGGATGTTACTCGGCTGTACAGTAGGTTACAAGTGGGTCACTGTATAATGGATGGTATTAAATTTGAATTCAATGATATAATATCATTGTATAAGAAAAACGATTCTGAGCGGAGACGGTATGTCAGTCTAGATATAAGACATAATATTATATAGTCTAAGGTATTAAAAAAAAAAATTGACCTATAATAGGTTCCCATAATAAATTCCAAATTAATCATATCACAACATCTATTAGGTACTTATAACGCGTTATACATCAACAACAAACCGTGATACTATCAAAGATATATAATAGTATACCTACTTTAGAAGTTTCAAGTATACCCAAGAATAATATTATACAATCACAACAAAATAACTAAAATAATTATTCTAGGATTTTAATATGTAATATGTCCAAATTTGAAATTAAAAGGACTATAAAAATAAACTGTGTGAATGTATTTTTTTATTAACAGAATTAATTACTTACGTGGAATCTTATTTTAAATTTTCAAAACTTAGATATAAAAGTTGTATGTAACCATTAAATGTAACTGTCCTAAAAAGTAGATGTGTTATTTATACATAATAAGTATAAAATATAATTAATGTCAACTTTAGTTTCTTCTTCTAAAGGTCCTAAACATTTTAAAGGTCCCCACACACTGAATGGCGGTGATGGTGGTAAAATGTGTCCTGCAGCTATTTAACGTCACCACCACCGGCACCACTGCAGTGTGTGTGGACCTTAAGAAAGCACATACAATAATAAAAGTGTCATGCACTCATACTTCAACTGTTCTTAATAGCCTTTACAATCGTCTGAAATCGATAATTTTTACAATAACCAATGTACTATTGTTATAATTTAGGGCACTATAAAAATGCAACAGGTTGGCGAGATAGTGTTTTAAAATTGAGTTAGTATACATTTGTTTTTATGATATTTTATTTTAATATAATCATATATTATACTGTGCAAACAAGTTGATAAAATATTTTAAATACTACATAGGTATGCATTGCCGTTAATTAGCAACTAGCATTCATTGATGACAGGACGACACTAACAAGAAAATGTTAAAATATTACTATCCCAATCTCATTTATTCCATTAACTTTAAAGGGAAGCTTATCCCTGATACATCCTTGTCGTTTAAAAAAATAATTTATTTAAAATTATATTTTCGT
>NC_042495.1:18379829-18381248 GCF_005508785.2 Acyrthosiphon pisum
TCTGGAGTAGACACGTCTGAATACAGGCTGTTTCAGGCTCCCTTTCATATTCGGGTCCCTGCTCCCCCTGCCTATCGATACGCTATCTTGTCTCTAACGGATGTGGTCTGTGTGACCATCGACTCAACCCACGCACTTGCAACATTCCTAATCTATTCTGCGTATTTGCCATAATGTACTGCTAGTTAATTTATTATCTACAAATTCGATTATACTAAATCATTCTACTTTTTTATATCTAATATTTGCCATATATCGATATTGCAAAATATCACTTCCGTCTATTCTACACGATTTGTAAAGTCGTGCTAATCTGTTGTGGTATTATTATTTAAATATCGTTCTCAAATAATTGATTAATTGTAAATTTGTTTATCCTTTTGTTTTGGTTACTATACTCCCCATGGCTATTTAATAATTTATGTTTCGTACAATAGAAAGGGTGAACTAGATCGTTTGACGTACAATGCCGATATGTACCTAATTGAAATTATTTTAAATGTTGCGTAGTAACTCACTTACTACAACTTCACCAACCACCATTCCTCCCCTTAACAGCTTAATTTCTCCTACTACAGCTGTTATTAAAATTCTTCAACTATCGACAGTGGACATGATTAATGAAGACTTTTAAACTAGGTATATTCTGATAGGTACCTATTTCCTTTATATTGTGTACTTATTTTACCTATGTTTCTCCCCACCACCCATCAGAAAGTAATTAGTTAGTTTATTTAACCAAAGAAAACTATACCTACTCACTGTGTTTTTGTGAATAAAATTATTTTGTCAATGACTAATTTAAGAAAACTTTATTTTTAAATTGTATAGTAAAAAAGAAAGGTAGGTGCCTATTTAAAATCTTAATAAACTATACCATGATGCTTTTCGTATTTGTCGTATCAATAGTTCATATGTATTTTAAAATTTAGAAATGTATGACTAATGTAGTAATGTGTTGTAAATCATTGTTATACCTGCAGATGTTATTTGTACATACTATGTAAGAAAAAAAAAATCATAATATAATGTGAAATTGAACTGTAGCCATATATAAAACAATTAAACATTTTGTTTTTCATGTCTATGGACTTAAAACTAATTAACTTTGACTTTTTAACTTAATTTTTTCTGTGTTTGTAGACTTGATCTATTACAATATGATTAGAGGGCGGATTCTTATGATTTCACATATTTATTGTGGTTGCTGCTATGATATTGTGCTAATAGTGACCGCATAATTTGTTTCAAGACATTAACAATTTAAACTGTGAATATTTTAGGCTGCATAATACGAAAATTAACAAACTCTTTCCATTTTATTGACTTATTTAAGATTTTAATTGCATATTTCTGTGTTTTTTTTTTTAGACATTTTTGAATTGACTAGTATTGACATTTTTCTATATGAGATAAAGA
>NC_042495.1:18382064-18384868 GCF_005508785.2 Acyrthosiphon pisum
CGTTTACGTACAAACGTAGGTACAACAGATAATAGATAGTTTCCGATGCCTTACATGACGACTATAAAAAAAAAAAAAATAGGTCTGCAAAGTTTCTGACACGTGAGGCAAATAAAATCAAACCAAACATTTTGATTTGACACGTAGTTATCAAAAGGTTCGCCATCCCTGGTGTACACCGTCCCGAATAATAAATATGTATTACGCAGAACCTACATTTGCTAATAGTTTCAATATAGTTCGATTCACTCTAATGTTTAAACTAACGATGCTAAATGTGATCTGCTCATCGTACATTTTCTATATAAGACGGAAACAATAAAATGCCCGTGTTACGTCTTAAATCGTGGAGCTGCATCGTTCACTAAATTTCGGACTTTGGTAAGATTATTTACAGTAATTAGTTATTACTTATTCCTCAATTGAATAAAGTAAATTATTAATACAGTACAGCCTGGTATAGCGTCATATTTTAATATTTTACTATGAGTATTATCATTGATTATAAATACTAGTATTTATAATCAATGGTATTATGAAAATTATTCACGACAGCTAAATAGCCTACACAGGACGCCAAGTTATGATAATTTCTTTCTGGAAAAATACCTAATTTTTCAATATTTATACAGAAACATTTTTTGAATAGTTTACCACTCCCGGGTACATTTTGACTTAAAAACAATACAATACAAACATAGTTTCATCAAAATAATTTAATAAAATATACGATGACAGAAATTAGATCAATTTTTCTACAGCAGAAACTTCAAAGTACTTTCAATGTTTAAAATCAGCATTATTATGGAAATTACGACAACTGCGGGTTATGGGAGCCTAATCAATGATTCGAGAATTTATTTTTATTGATTTGTGAAAAATTGTTTACGCTGTACTTATATTATGAATTTTAATATATACTATGTAATTAAATTTTATAACTATAAACTAATAATTAATTAGATACACCTGTCAAATACTATCTCATAGTTTCATGTTGAGAATGAACCACTCTGTTGAAAAAAATATACGTTGTTTTTTTTCAGTCCGGGGGGGAAAGTAGAAATGAGCTGCAGTTTTATACCTATATTATATGTAAACCTATTATTCTTAAAAATAACGATTTAAGAACTACCCCTCTTAGTATTACATTATATTATTTAAGGTCTTACTGTAGTATAAATATATATAAGATAGCAGAAATATAATATATTATGAATTGTGATACTTTACACAGGCTTATTATAATATGCTCGTGAGTATTTATTGGCGTCATTGTGACAAGCGACGTTCTTAATGAAAAATATTTCATATACTGAGGTCTCAGGTCCAATCCACGAAAAATCAAAATGAGTTTTATTTTAAAATAAAATGTTACATAATAAGGTATATTTTATTCCTGTGCAAAACTGTCCAACCCTCAAAAAAATATATAGCAGCCCATAATTCGTTTTGTCATAATATTATTACACGATATACCATTCCAGGGTTGATCACGCATACAGACCAAGGTTTCAACTTTCAAACGTATAGAACAGACAGAATAGATTAAATGTAAAAATATTTATAAAAATAAATCTAATCTATTCTACGGTACAGACGCTGTTGCTCTTAGATCATAATATACAAGTATACACAGACGACAGAATTCTATACCTACTACACTTAGATATGGACATTTTGCCATTTTTCGTTGCCAGCACCCGGGATTTTTAGCAACGTATCCTTGCCATGTATTCAAAAAACGTGTTTTCAACCGTCCCACCTCCTACTAACAACCTACGAACAATCAAAACAGCTAATGTCCTAAGTTGCCGGTCTCAAGTTCAATAAACTAAAAAAATTATATTTATTAGTTAGGTAATACTGTCATAGAATGTATTTAATATTAATTAACAATACGTCAAGCTGATTGAACACCACTGAGCGAGATTGACGGGGATTCGAATTTAGAATCGACAAAACCCTATTCTAAAATAGAACAATAAGGTATAAAAAATTATAAAATTATTAATCAATTTGATGAAATCCAAATTCACTGAGATCTTTATTACACATATCATGATATCGCAGTGTTTTTGGTTTTTTCCAACGTACCTTGTTATAGTTGTTGATAATATTATTTTGTTTTTTTTGTCAAAACGCTTGAGAATTCAATACAAGGTTCCTCGTGAGATTTATGCACTAGTAAAGAAAAACCGAAAGTATACCCAGGGCCTGATTTACCCATTTTTATGGGCCCAGTACAATTTTCAATTTTGGGCCCCAAATTGTCCATCTCTATACTTTCTTCAATGCTAAAATTAAATGCATGCATATTGTATTTTTAAATTAGTTGCATACACATGAGTAGTTGATCATACAATAAAACAGTATTGTTAAAAATTTGATTATTTAATATATAAGAACACTTTCCAATTTTTTAATGCGTCTATAATATTAATGTTTAATATTTATTCAAGTAACTATACAAATCAAAATGCAAACGTATTTTTTTTTTTGTTAAATTAGTATTTTTGATTATTACACTTATATATCCAAAGTAAATGTTTTTAAGTAAAATTTGAAATCGGTGGGCCCTTCTTTTGAGTAAGCCCAGTGCAATTGTCTTATTTGTCCTTACATATAAATATGGCACTGAGTATACCTGTACAATGTATGGCGTATGTACCTCGTACCTAGACGGCTAGAAAACATATCCACAAGTTAAGTTTACACCAGCGTGTTGACGCGTTTATTAATAATATATAAAATAATACCAATAATACAGAACATAAACGTTTATTCGTTTAAATTTACAAATA
>NC_042495.1:18392759-18393584 GCF_005508785.2 Acyrthosiphon pisum
CTCTGGTAGTCTGGTGTATTTTAAGTTTTAACTATCAATAATTTAAAGTATAATAAAATCCTGGGAAAACAGGCCAACGCGTCAGTGGTGTAGCGAAAAAGCCTATCCTAAACGCCATGTGATCTCATAATGTATCACTACTATTTTTCTACTTCACTAACTTCACAAATGGTTATCCTGCAGACTCTGCAGATCCGGCGACGGCTGCGAACACGGATCTGCAGGTCTCCACGACCCTGGACACGGGGGCGGCGGTGGTGGATATGAAAATTGTGATGCCACCACGTAACATGCCAACGGTGGTGGCCCTATGATGTCGAAAATTGTAGGTCTAACGTAGTACTCGGGCAATGGCGGCGGCGGATATGAAAAATTTGCCGCAATTATGGCACTCGCTGGAGGCGGCATGGGCTGAGTGCAGAAGAGCGCTGGCCCCACGTAGTACCGGAAGTGCAGCGTGTCATCGTTGTCCTTAAACACAACAACAATCTCGAAATAATGATATGATCATAATATTATAATAGGTACAATATAATGTTTAAACCCGTTTGTCTTAGACACAAAACAATAATATACGATGAGGTTTAAATGCGTCCTCGCGGGGACTAAGGTCGTGTGTAGTAGGTACCTACCTTTCAGTAATAATATTAAGAATCATTTTTATTCATTAAATTTATAATTTCAAGACATCAACTTTAAGCTCGCACAGTTACTTATACAAACAATATTATAACGCAGGCAAAATATATCAAAATGAAAAGCCTAAATAGTGAATAATAATTTATTAATAATTGCTTTGAAATTTCCACAAACTACCGCAAAGTC
>NC_042495.1:18393634-18395125 GCF_005508785.2 Acyrthosiphon pisum
AAATTGTCACGGTGATAAGTCTTAAAAACTAATAATAACAGCCGAACGTTTCGGACATCGATAACAGTATAATATTAAAATACAAACATAACCCAAAAACAAATTAAATTTTGACGGGAGTGGTATGGGTACGCACAGAGTGTTTAGTATTGTCTATTACATATAGTGCTACGATTAGGGACCAATGAAGCTTAAAAGTAATTTTATTCTGGACAAGAAACTTGTAGTTTAAAACAAAACAGAGATCTAACATTTACCTCCGGCTCTCCGACGACTGCATCGGGCTGTGGTGTCTGCCGTATCGGTGGAGGAGTACACATTTCTGACGGTTGCCGGGGTGTAGCCGCTAATGTCGTCCCGTCATCCACGACGTTTCCCTTAAACACAAAAACGATCACAAAATAATTACAATATTAGGTATTTGCCCGAGTCGAAGGTGGGCAAGTCAAAAAGCCGAACCCCGGAATTGGTTCCAGATAAAAAAAATTCGATCAATTTTTATTTGAGCCTCTAGTGCTTACAAAACGCTACAAATTACTTAGGTACAAATGTTTGATAAAATTTGGAGCAAACATTTACACATTGTGCGGCCAACTTCACGGATATTAGTGTAGGTATACTGTAGTATACGACTGGACCGTATTGTACCTATTTTGAAAATATTAAAAGTAAACTGACCGCAACCATTTTCATATTATTATCTTATTTTATCTTATTTTTATTATTTTATTATTATTATGATTTTTTTCCTAGGGTCAGTGATTTTTTTTCCGTAATTGAAAGTTCGTATATTATAGTTCAGTGCATATTATATACAGTAAAATTATATAAAATAATTAAAGGCCAAATTTTTGTACAGCTAACGCCTAAAAAACGTGCAATTAAAATGCTGAAATGTGCGAAATCGAGCGAAAACAAATTTTTGTTAGGAAATTATGTAATACATTTTTCACTATAGGTGCTTCAAATTTTATTTTTATTTTAAAGGTTTTTATTTAGCTTCGAACGGTGTCTGTTTGTAAACGCGATTTATCAACAACGGCTAAACGTACAGAGATAAACTTGATTTTATTTATTGAATCGTTGTATAGTTTTAAATATTGTTTCCGGGATTTCTATCAAACACTGATTTGGACTTTTTCATGGAGTATTAATTGTTCCTCGCATTCTCAATTTTCTTAGGTCCATCTCTTACTGTTTCATCTTCCTACATCTATTTGATAATTATTTAAAATAGAATATTGTTTTTCGAGTTTTGTTATTTAGTTTGGCAACTGGGACAATTAATGTGATCGAAAAAATGATAAATCAGATGTAATAGATACCTGTATGGGGACTCAAAATGGATTATACTTTTTTGAGAGATTATTTAATCGACAATCGTTATTGTAGTATCGTCATTTTCTTAATTACGCCCAATTATATCGATATACATTATATTATAATATTATAACTATATTGTTAGATAATGTTATAAAAGTAAATACTTTA
>NC_042495.1:18395640-18397071 GCF_005508785.2 Acyrthosiphon pisum
TTTACCCAACAAATCGCTTTTTGGTCAAAAAATAACATATTATTGATATTTATAGAAAAAACTAAAAAAATTTTAATTTTATAATTTACGTTAACAGTTCAAAACAAATCCTAATATTTTAAAAAATTTATCGTATAAATAATATGCTAATATAAACAATCATTGGAAATTTTATGTGTCTACGGTCATTTGTTTAAGAGTTACACCAAAAACCTAAATTGAATTCGTCAAAAACCGATTTAACGTAAACATTTCAGGTTTTCCTCAATTTTATTTTTTTTATTTTACTTTTCTCGGCGCTTTTAGTAGTATGAGTTATTTTGACCTTCCCGATGCACCAACTAGATTCACTTTCCCTTCGAACAAGATACTGAAGTTGAAAATTTAACCATTATATTTTGGACTACTTATCGGTGTACACAGATACAAAAAAAAAAATAAAAAACACACATCATTATAAAATCAATACATTTATCGCTCGGTTCACAATCTAAAACAAAAATGTGTTCGCTACATCAAAATAACATCTATATAATATTATAGTAGATGAGTATAAAAGGGTGACCATATTCGCCCCGTTTTCGTACCCATCTCGCCTGTATAGTAAGTTTTATAATATTCGGTTTTCAGAAGGTAGACCAAAAATTAACTAAAATCAAAATTATATTCTTGCAGGAGGTGGCTATGGAACAGTTGATCAACCGAGTACTATAGAAATTATCGTTTGATAATTTCAGGTAGGTACTTATCATTTGGGCACACACGAGCGAATGTTATAACAGTTTATGTGGAACAAAATTTTAATATTATTTATTTGTTTGAAAAAAAATTATTATTTCGAATAAATATATACCTAGGTAGTCACCTATCTGGCTGTCTAGAATATGTACTTCTATATATTATCATGATGACGTATGTTTTTTATGAAGTCCGTTCAATTCACAACACTTAATTGTTTATTGCACGCCACCGTCAAAATTACCTATCTAATATAAAATGTCTTTTGTGTATCTATGTGTTCGGGTAGCAGTCGTGTTAATACTCTTAAACTTACGTAGTATCATCAATTTGGTTCAACGTATATGTGGCTTCTTCGACGCCGTGATTGTGGTTATCGTGGTGTCGCCTGACGGTATATAATATAGTGTATTAAATTTAAACAAATTACAATACTTTTACATAAAGATAAATAATAGCGAGACGTACCTACTTCACTGTGATAACGCGTACAATTTTAATTCATTGATTTATCAATCATCCCATGATGCATACGAAAAAAAGATCCTGAGTGAAGGTATGTCAGCCTATTTATTATTACCAAGACTCGTGGTTGGGCAAGTTAATGATTTTTTTAAACTCAGTTAAGTCAAGTTAATATGCACCAATAACAAAGAATTAAAAGTTAAAAGTTGATTTAACTATAGGTTAACT
>NC_042495.1:18397171-18397748 GCF_005508785.2 Acyrthosiphon pisum
TGAAAGGGCACCTAATACATTATTTAATAAACATATCACAACAAAGAGTCCGGGTTTATTTACAAAACGATATATTAAAAAACACGAGTCAGAACACACACAGACAGAACACAGTTCGATCCAATGTCATGGTTACATTCAGGGCATATCCAAGTCATATTTTTTTTTTGGTCTTCATCACATTTAATATCGCTTTCCATGCACCTTTGGTGCAGTAAGGTCGTATGGTATGGATATCAACGTCAACTTCCATAATACAATTGCTTATAATTTCGTGGCGACATTCGATATCATTCTCCTGAATGATATATTCGGCTTTTCTAACTTTATAAACTAATTTCTTTTTGGTAAGCCATTTCATTATTATATTCTCTTTCACTGTAGAATGTTTCTACGCAAATGCAATTGGTTTACTATTGCCTCGTTTTTAGGAAGACCTATTGATGTAAAGTGGCTCATTTCAGTCTACCGGGGCATTTCACTTTTGTTGGCAATTTGACATCGGATAACGTTATATCACATACACTTTCCACGGACAAGTATAACATTTGCTAATCATAACATTTTAAAATTAAAT
>NC_042495.1:18398793-18420346 GCF_005508785.2 Acyrthosiphon pisum
TTTCTCTGGCTGAGATTGGCACGTTACAAAGTGGCGCTGTGGACAGGGTATCGAAAGTATCGAAATCATGAGTAACTAGTTCTGTTTTTTGCATAAAATTAATGTTAAATCCTAATTTTCTAAACTAAAAAGGAGTAAAGTATAATATAAAGTATACCTACATTTAATTTAAGTATAAATAATTTAATTACTTAATAAATTATGCGGTAATAATTGATAAATTAATTATAATAACTTTAATTTAATTATTAGAAAAATGGATTTTTCTATTCAAGAACTTGCTGTGATAGCATTACTGATAGATGAAAGTTATTGATGAACTGGCCACCCAAAGAAAGGAAACTTGATTTTTTATGATATTTTTTTATGAGGCTTAAAAAAAAAATAAATGCGATGTACTAAAAATATAATGATTAAATTTACATCTAAACTTTTAATGCCTAAATTGATAAACTAATAATAAAAATATAAGTATACAATATTTATATAATAATATGTAACTTAAATATCATATTATGATTATACCTAATAAGTTGTTACAAAATGTTAGTTGTTTAAATAGGTACAAATTTAACGACTTTTTTTTTTAAATTTAAATCCGACCTCATGCATTTTTTTCTTAGACGTTGACTAGCCTCAACACAATTCAGTAGGTGTATAATGCTTTTACAACTGAAAATGATAACATAAATATAGTTATAACCGGTTATTAAAAATTGGTACTTAGTAGGTACCTATACAAGGTGTAACAGAAAGACTTGACGAAAATAAAAACTATGCTACTTAAATGTATGACAAAAATTGTTAAAATTATATGATTAGTAAATAATTTAAGAAATATACTCATGTCAGGAAATTCTCAAAAAAAATATTGATATTTAAAAAAATTCTAAAAAATAAACTACTTGACTAGATATATTACATATTAGTATATTATACCTAATAGTGCATACCATTAGCTGAAATCATACAAATGTTAACGATGTTATTCTATGTAAATAATCTATAATTATAAAACGTGTGTTAAACTGTATTGACTCTTTTTGAGCTTTAAACATTTTTATTTTTAAATATCGTCGATAAATAATTTTCTCTATCGTTCAAGATGAACACAGATCCACAATATATTATTTTTAATGTGGGTCTAAAGTTAAAACATTAACAAAATTCATTAAAATTAAGAAAATCAAAACATTTTCGACTGTCTATCAAAGAAAAACTAAAAGGAAACCTTACCAGAAACATTAATTTGTGTTGAGACTTAACTAGATAAATTTATATATAATTTGTATGCTATATGCTTTAAAAAAATCATTAGGGATAAAAAAACTTTACCTCCTCTCGAATAAGTTATTGGGGCAACACTGAAAACTATACCTCTGTCCTTACCAAACATAAGCTTTAGGTTATCTACATCGTGAGCAACATCTTATATTCATATTATAACCTCCTGCATGACGAGCAAACAATTTTCTTTCATGAAATTGTATTTTTATAATAGTCTACATAGTGGTTGTTGCATATAATATCCCTGCATAGTGCACAGTGCATTACCTTTGCCGACTTGTCATTATCGATGAACGCAGAAGCGTGACAAAAAATAGTATGTGTGGCTCGTGCAGGAAGGAAATTTCAGTCTTTAGTGAAATGCGGCCCACGACTGCGACTCGCTACATATACGTCGCCGTGCCTGAAATTGCTCACTTCCAACCCTTGCCACACAATATACTATTGTATATACCTACAAGTAATGCCTTAAATGACGTTATATACCTACTATTATTTTTATTATTTTTTTTGTATTAATTAACATGCGGCAACTTAGGCCATTGAGTGGTTTTTACTGTGGGGGAGGGTACTGTAAGTTTTAAACACGTGTGTTTTTTAGATTGGGCAGATTTTTTAGCGGGCACCTGTAAGTATCTGCCATGCCTGGGTGGAGGATGGCGGCACTTTTCTCCGGACACCATGACTTGGCCGAAGAAAAATGCCACCCGCGACCGGCATCGAACCGGCGACGGTGTGTGACGTGCGTCGCAACTGACGTCTTAATCCGCTCGGCCACTCCATCCACCATTATTATTATAACGGTTAAACAGTAAACACTATGTCGCACATAACATTGATAATATACTGTGTTGGCTAGTATTGTTTATTGTTGACGACGATTGTGCCTATACACTATTTAATCTAATAGAATCAGTTTATTTATATTGTAATAATTCGACAGTTAATTGTTTCCAATAAGAATTTAATTTTTTTTAGTATTTAAATTAAAGTAATGTTTAAGATTAATTGAATTATTTTTCCTCGACGTAAAATAGCTGCCAACACAGTACTTACCGATGCTAAGTTTCACGCGTGAAGTGATATTCCGTCAACCAATTAAGATGTGGCTGCAGGTCGTAGTTTAGATTACATTAATTAAAATTAATTATATACAATTATAGGTGCACTTAGGATAGATTTAATAAGCCAGATTTTTTCAAAAATAGCTTTTAGATAAATAATTGATCAGTGAAAGGTCCATCAACCATGGGTTTGTTAAATTATGTTTAAAATGTATACGAGACTAAATTCCTTTCAAATTTCAATTCCTAAGACCACCTATGGTTATCGTAGTAAATATTAGAAATCATATTATTATTCTTATTGATTCCAGTTTTATAATACGCCAATAATAATAGTGCTAATATAATATAAAATTTTTTTTATAAAAACCCAAACATACTAAAATAAAAGGAAAAAAAATCATAATACATACAAAAGTAACACAACTAAATAATGGAAAAAAATAAACGAATACATTTGGTAACGAATTCGGTAAATCTAATAAATAAAAATCACTTACATATTTGGTAACGTCCTAGATGTTGTATTTTTTTATGTAATTTTGCTATAATCATAAGTTATTAGGTAGGTAGGTACTATTCAGACTCTCTAAAATGTAAAATATTTTAGGCATTATAATATCAGGTCTATATAAAATGTAGGTATTTTAAGTATTTTATTAAGATTTTAACTCATGAAGGTTACCTAATCATTTTTAATTACAACAAAAACATCAAAATAAATTTAATTCAAAACTGGTGTCGTGTAAATATTTCCGTTTTACCGCCGTTTTTTTTGTTGCCAATTTGTTACCTATTATTTGCAATAGTTAAATAGGTATAACTTATATTTATAATAATTTAACCTTGTTTTAAAGTTCTTAACTATAAAAATTGAACATTGTATTATACATTTTTAAATACAAAATAATTTGATAATGTTCGAGATTATGATGAATTTTGTCAACATTTAAATTTAAAATGCTTATAAAAAAATGTGTGCCTTTAATTTTTATATGTTCATTACTTTTGAACTTCTAATATGAAATGGTCTATGGGTAAATTTTTAAGTTTTTTGATTCAGCAATCCTTTCATTATCATTTTTTGATACATTTTATATTTGACTAATTGTATACCTACCTATATCAAATTTTTTATCAATCTATATATTTTGGGTTTTTAAAATGTTGAGCAATGAAAAAAAACATAATAACCGAAACACATATTTTGAGCCCTAACGATTATTAGGTAATAATTGAAGATAAATGGACATATTTAATTTTCTTTTTTTTTTAATTTATACTGTCACACTCTGTTTAGTAGATACGTTATAAGAATATACATAATTAATAATTTAAACGATTACATGGTTTTCAAAACATTAAAATTGTGTTTGATTATGATCCTATACCTAGTTTATTATTTCTATGATTAATTAATAGTTACGTTAACTATTTAAGTCTTGGTAATACCAAATAACATAACATACCTAGTCCAATATATTTTTACTATATTTCTGAAACCTTCATTTTCTAAAATATATAAGTATCTATATTAAATCCTTTCAAAATCACCTTTTAAATATGACGATCAAGTAACTTAAATATTTGATTTTATCGATGTGGCAACGACCAACAAATGATTCAATTTACTCTAATCTATATATACCATTATATATTTTACTACTCAATACTATTGCTATATTAATGATTGTAATATTGTATACAATTTGTTGATATGTCAAATGCTACATATAATATATTTGACAAACATTTAAACTAGGTAGTAAATATATAAACATAATATAATAAACAATTTAAAGTGGTTGCTATTAGAGTTTATTTTATGGTGACCTGGTGAAGCACGGTGATTGGACTCAGTCACTAATATAGTAATGTGTGCAGCGGTCGAGCAGGCTCCCAGATGGGTGACCACCTGGGTTCTTTGTGATGATCTATCTGCCTAAAAAAAATGCATACCAACCGTAGCCCCCATACAAACCGTCGCAGAGTGTCAAAAAAATGAAGTTCATTTTTGATCCTCTCGCATGACATAGTGAATTGCAAGTTAAAAATAATGGTTTGAAACATTGTCTACCATGGCGCAAATAGCGTTTGAGAATTGGGGGGGGGGGGCTAATAGGGCCTTACTTTGATAATATTGAATAAGCTTAAAACAAAATGTAGGAAATGTTTGGGATGACTATCGACATTTTTTTTTTTGGGGGGGGGGGCGGGGCATAGGCCTAAAGCCCTCCTCTATTTGCGCCTTTGTTGTCTACAGTAAAAACCAGCTAATGACCATGAAGTTTGAAGTCTTAAAAAAAATTATACTATAACCTCCTAGTTATTTACCCAAGGCCTTCAATTGGCTGCGATGAAAATAGTGCTTATACATTTTTATCTACTAGTCAGCAATATCAAAAAAAAAAATAAAACACTAGGTATATTATGTTTCTTTAAATTAATTGTATTCGTTATAAATGTAGTAAAATGTATAATAGTATAGTAATTTGAGATTAATTGATGTTTTCTAAAATTAAATCTAAATTGACAATAGCAATGAACACATTTTAAAATTATTAAAAAGTTAGGTGGGTATAAGTAATTGTTCATTGCCGCACCTAAAAAAAATAGTTCGGCACCACTGCCTTCCAGTATTTTAATTTGTTAAAAAAACCCCACGATATTTACTCAATTTAAATATTTTAAACTAATCCTAAATAGTTAAATAAAACCATTTTCTCTGTTTCTTATACGCCTGAATATAGCCATTATTTTTAATTTTTAGATATTAGATATATATACATTTTTAAGTAAAGGAATTACAACCATTTCAATAGTGTACCTATCTAATCTCAGATTTAAATAAAATAATTTTAAATTTAGTATTAATTTTATTAAAACTGTAGAATTGAATTAACTTTTTACTTATATAAAGATATTTAATTTCTTTAAACTATAATAAATTTTTTTTAAATATACTTTCCGGTATATTAGATTTCTTAAACACACACCGATTTCAATATTTGCTAAGGTAATTTTCGAAAACACGCCTTATCATTTGATACCAATTTCAGAATATAAGCACAATAACTTGAGTATATAGCCAACCAGAAAATATAATATGTCTACACATCATATTTTGTAAGAAATATTTTAGAAATTAATCCCAAAGTTATTCATTATAAAACCGAATTCTCTTATAGGAAAAATATAATACTTCTATTTTTTTTAATTTTAAGATTAAAAAATGCATTTTTTTACCAAACAAATCTGAACAATTTCTAGCAGAATATCGTTTCTGAGCTTTAAATAAAATAAATTTAAGAAAAATGCTCCTTACCAAATTTCAATTATATATTTTATGTAAATATTTATTTTTATCATATCTATGTGATACCTTCCAGTTATTTAAATATTTTGAACTAATCCTGAATAGTTAAATAAAACCACTTTATCTATTTCTTATACGCCTGAAAATACCCATTATTTTTAATATTTAGATATTAGACATAACTATTTACATTTTTAAGTAAAGCAATTTCAACTATTTTAATAGCGTAGGTACCTATCTTATATCAGATTCATATAAAATAATTTTCAATTTAGCATGAATTTTACAAAAAATTGTGGAATTTAATTATATTTTTATTTATATAAAGATATTTAATTTGTTCATTTTATATTAAGATCCTTTAAAATATACTTTCCGCTATATTAAGTTTGTTAAACACCCACCAATTTCAATATTTTATTATCAAATTCTCGTAAACACACCTTATTTTTTGATACCAATTTCAGAATATAAGCATGATTACTTGAGTAAATAGCCAGCTAGAAAATTAAGTTTTCAAATCGTCTTTTGTAAGAGATAATTTGCAAATTGAAAAAATGTTTTCATTATAAAACCGAATTCACTTATAAGATAATTATAATAGGTACGCAATACGCATGGTAATAATTAATTAAGTTGGCGGATCGCAACTGCGATTTGATAAAGAGGCGTGGTGACTTTCACACATTTTATATAATAAAATATGGAAGCGTTTATGGTTTGTGCCCATTTTATTTATATAATAATAAGAAAACAAGAAGAAAAAACTCTTTACTTTGAACGCAAATGCGTCTAGAATAATATAATTTTATTGTAAAATACCCTTGCGCGTTGGCAAACAAAACGAACAAGACAAACGTACATAAATATGATCATATAAAAACAACTATATTATAATAATTTAGTCTTTTATGAACCTAAAAATAAGAAGAACGCTTCAAACAAATAACCAATTGCTTAAGGTTTGCAAAATCAAGAATTATAACCATTGAACATAGTAAATAAATTAATATGGGTTATAATACCTAATGATCGCATAATAATACTTACATGTCATAAATTACCGAATACATACGGTTAAATTTTAAAAGATTGTGTTTGGCTTGATAACGGCGTGCCAGAACTACGAAAACTAATATTTTAATCCTTGGTCCTACAGAAAAAATATTCCAATGTATATAAACATTGCAATATCTATTACAATATTTCCAAATTTACTTGTTTCGCGTAACTTTTCGCTTGTTGCAATTTTCTACGTTTCAACACACTGTGTATGGGTACGCCTAAACAAGAAGAAATTTTAATTGACTGCAGCAGTATAATTTGTATAAAAACTATAACACCGCTGATAAGCCAACGCAGGGACTCGGGAAATGTTCCTAGCTAAGAGTTTGATAATAAGTGAAGTCGCTTAACTATTATAAATAACAATATACGGTGTTGTTTCTAGTAAACACACAGGACTGATACAATATTTTGAAGGTGCATTAATTGTCACACGCGGTATTTAAAATGTCCGTGCGACAATAGTCTAGTCCAGTGGTCTTCAACCGGTGGGTCGCGACCCATTTTTGGGTCGCGTAAGCTTTACAATTGGGTCGCGATACGTCTTATTTTTAAAATAAAAAATAAGTTTAATAGATGAAATAAATAAAAATGCAGTTTATATAATCTATAATATAATGGATATCAAATCAGAGTATATTCAGTTTATTCAGTTATAATAGGTATTAGTATACAATATAGGCATTAAGCAATTTTAGCTTTGTTTTTCTACTAAGCTTACGTGGGTCGCGAAAAATGTGGGCCTAAAAAAGTGGGTCGCGAGTCCAAAAAGGTCGAAGACCACTGGTCTAGTCCACCGTTTTGACGCACGGCATTTGAAACACCCCGTATACAAGAGGATTGTTTAAATCACGACAAGACCACGGGTCGTAGCTGTACATACGTATTATTTTCGTGAATACATAATATTTTATTGACACAAACTCGTGACTGCAATATTATTATCACAGTTGTGCTTCGGTATCTCCACATATTGTTAGATAACGCTATTATATGAAAGTGTTCAATAGGTACTTACTTATGGCTGACACATAACTGACGATTTTTGTCCAAAGATTTGCATCTGAAATTTAAAATCAGATACGTGATATCACGACGAGTCCGCGGTCACAGCTAAGCTATAAATTATAGGTATTACGCTTGCGCGCACACATTATTTGCAAGCAGGCTTCTTATTTACTCGTCAAACTCGTGACCATATTATTAGTAAAAATGTCCTATTGTGATAGGACCTAACATGATGCTTTTTCCATTAGGTTCGAAAACTTGAAAAAAGACTCGTTTTTTAGCTCGTTGCAATTGTCCACGTTTCGACACACCAACGATTTTAAACTGGTAGACTTCACCAAATTAAAAAATTCGACTCCACCAAACGTGTCCGGTGCCCACAAGTGTTTGGTGGTGAGACTATTTGTCAGTATTGCGTTAACGATATAACTGTTAGACAGGACTTTGGCCGTGAGTGGAACTCCGGAACTGGATTTTTCCGTCAACACGCCGGTTAACAACTCCACCTTCTCCACGGTACTATACAATTTTTCCAATCCCGTTGCAGTTTCATAGTTTCCGGTCAGATCAAAAAAGCTTTTGTAAGCAGGCAGTCCTAACCGTCTTCTGTAGTTATTGAAACCCTGTAAACATTTATTTCTCGAGAGTGACATAAGTATCTTGGTAAGCTGTTCTGTCAAGGGACCCTCATCGTTGACCATGCGTATCTCCGAACTCATCATTAATTTCAGCGAGTCTCTTAAAGCAGCTTCCGAAACTTGACTAAAAGTATAGTAAAATAAAATCGTATACACGTATAATTATATGTGAATGTCGTTGAAATTGCTCATGTTTCTGAAATTATAGTTCTCCGGAGACTAGAACAGTTTCCCACATGTTTAGTTTCACTTCCCTATTGCACCTCTACAATTTCTGGTCACCATCTAGAGTTGTACAATACGGGTACCTACTAGTTGATGATTATAATTTATATCATAGTTTGAAGCGTATTATACTTTCATAAATAATTATTTAAAAAACCATATAATATTTATCATTAGTTGAACGATGTGGGTTTATATTATGCAGGTACAGCAGACGTACAGTACTCACGAATAAAAAGCACATTTGAAAAACAGAATCTTCCCTTCTTTTAAATAATAATCAAAAAATTAACGAAATCCTACTATTTAACAGGGCCGGAGAGTTTTGCCCTATGTTTTTGTTTACTAAAAATGCATCGGGCCCGAAGTTTTTAACTTAAATCATGAACTACCATGTTGGTATACCTAATAGCTTTTTTTACACTATATTATTATGTACCATGTAATATGGCTATTATACATGCACCCTGTTCTGTAAATTGCTGATAAAACATAATATTCGTAAGGGCCAAAATTTAAAGTGGACATTTCTTTAGTTATTATTGGTGTATGTATTCATAAAAAGTCTCAGACTAACCTGGCGTTACTACTGTAAAGCGTAAAATTCGTTGAACTGTATTGCTATTTTTCTGGCAGATTTGATACAGCCATCGTCAATTACAGTTCAAAAGGCTTGCTGGAACTACGGATGTTTTCCATTCGATCATCGAGGATCAAGCGTTGACACGTTATGACTGATACAACATTTTTAAGGTGCATTAATTATCACACGAGGTATTTAAAATCCCATGCGACAAAGCCTAGTCCACGGTTTTGACGCACAGCATTTGAAACACCCCGTATACAAGAGCATTGTTTAAATCACGACAAGACCACGGGTTAGGTTAAGTGTATAATAACTTTTAACTAACTTAACTGAGTTAACCTATAGTTAAATAAACTTTTAACTTTTAATTCTTTGTTATTGGTGCATATTAACTTGACTTAACTGAGTTTAAAAAAATCATTAACTTGCCCAACCATGAGTCTTGGTAATAATAAATAGGCTGACATACCTTCACTCAGGATCTTTTTTTCGTATGCATCATGGGATGATTGATAAATCAATGAATTAAAATTGTACGCGTTATCACAGTGAAGTAGGTACGTCTCGCTATTATTTATCTTTATGTAAAAGTATTGTAATTTGTTTAAATTTAATACACTATATTATATACTGTCAGGCGACACCACGATAACCACAATCACGGCGTCGAAGAAGCCACATATACGTTGAACCAAATTGATGATACTACGTAAGTTTAAGAGTATTAACACGACTGCTACCCGAACACATAGATACACAAAAGACATTTTATATTAGATAGGTAATTTTGACGGTGGCGTGCAATAAACAATTAAGTGTTGTGAATTGAACGGACTTCATAAAAAACATACGTCATCATGATAATATATAGAAGTACATATTCTAGACAGCCAGATAGGTGACTATATATTTATTCGAAATAATCATTTTTTTTCAAACAAATAAATAATATTAAAATTTTGTTCCACATAAACTGTTATAACATTCGCTCGTGTGTGCCCAAATGATAAGTACCTACCTGAAATTATCAAACGATAATTTCTATAGTACTCGGTTGATCAACTGTTCCATAGCCACTTCCTGCAAGAATATAATTTTGATTCTAGTTAATTTTTGGTCTACCTTCTGAAAACCGAATATTGCCCAGGGGAAAACTTACTATACAGGCGAGATGGGTACGAAAACGGGGCGAATATGGTCACCCTTTTATCCTCATCTACTATAATATTATATAGATGTTATTTTGATGTAGCGAACACATTTTTGTTTTAGATTCTGAACGGAGCGATAAATGTATTGATTTTATAATGATGTGTGTTTTTTATTTTTTTTTTTTTTGTATCTGTGTACACGATAAGTAGTCCAAAATATAATGGTTAAATTTTCAACTTCAGTATCTTGTTCGAAGGGAAAGTGAATCTAGTTGGTGCATCGGGAAGGTCAAAATAACTCATACTACTAAAAGCGCCGAGAAAAGCAAAATAAAAAAAATAAAATTGAGGAAAACCTGAAATGTTTACGTTAAATCGGTTTTTGACGAATTCGATTTTGGTTTTTGGTGTAACTCTTAAACAAATGACCGTAGACACATAAAATTTCCAATGATTGTTTATATTAGCATATTATTTATACGATAAATTTTTAAAAATATTAGGATTTGTTTTGAACTGTTAACGTAAATTATAAAATTAAAATTTTTTTAGTTTTTTCTATAAATATCAATAATATGTTATTTTTTGATCAAAAAGCGATTTGTTGGGTAAAAACATAACACAAGGCTCTTGATACATACTGAAACTCTTGTTACTTTAACCGTTGAAAAATTATAAAAAACTACCAATTATTACAAAAGGTAAATTAAAATTATTTTTATCCATCAATAAATTTACTTCATTAAACTTAGATTCGTTTTTAATATATTAATATGCGAATGGACATCTATCTACTTTATTATTTCTCAATTATGTTGTTTTATAAAGTATTTTACTTTTATAACATTATCTAACAATATAATTATAATATTATAATATAATATATATCGATATAATTGGGCGTAATTAAGAAAATGACGATACTACAATAACGATTGTCGATTAAATAATCTCTCAAAAAAGTATAATCCATTTTGAGTCCCCATACAGGTATCTATTACATCTCATTTATCATTTTTTCGATCACATTAATTGTCCCAGTTGCCAAACTAAATAACAAAACTCGAAAAACAATATTCTATTTTAAATAATTATCAAATAGATGTATACATAGGAAGTTGAAACAGTAAGAGATGGACCTAAGAAAATTGAGAATGCAAGGAACAATTAATACTCTATGAAAAAGTCCAAATCAGTGTTTGATAGAAATCCCGGAAACAATATTTAAAACTATACAACGATTCAATAAATAAAATCAAGTTTATCTCTGTACGTTTAGCCGTTGTTGATAAATCGCGTTTACAAACAGACACCGTTCGAAGTTAAATAAAAACCTTTAAAATAAAAATAAAATTTGAAGCACCTATAATGAAAAATGTATTACATAATTTCCTAACAAAAATTTGTTTTCGCTCGATTTCGCACATTTCAGCATTTTAATTGCACGTTTTTTAGGCGTTAGCTGTACAAAAATTTGGCCTTTAATTATTTTATATAATTTTACTGTATATAATATGCACTGAACTATAATATACGAACTTTCAATTACGGAAAAAAAATCACTGACCCTAGGAAAAAAATCATAATAATGTGTAAGATAATAATAATGAAATAATAAAAATAAGATAATAATATGAGAATGGTTGCGGTCAGTTTACTTTTAATATTTTCAAAATAGGTACAATACGGTCCAGTCGTATACTACAGTATACCTACACTAATATCCGTGAAGTTGGCCGCACAATTTGTAAATGTTATCAAACATTTGTACCTAAGTAATTTGTAGCGTTTTGTAAGCACTAGAGGCTCAAATAAAAATTGATCGAATTTTTTTTATCTGGAACCAATTCCGGGGTTCGGCTTTTTGACTTGCCCACCTTCGACTCGGGCAAATACCTAATATTATAATTATTTTGTGATCGTTTTTGTGTTTAAGGGAAATGTCGCGTCGTGGATGACGGGACGACATTAGCGGCTACACCCCGGCAGCCGTCAGAAATGTGTACTCCTCCACCGATACGGCAGACACCACAGCCCGATGCAGTCGTCGCGTCGGAGAGCTGGAGGTAAATGTTAGATCTCTGTTTTGTTTTTAAGCTACAAGTTTCTTGTCCAGAATAAAATTACTTAGCTTAAGCTTCATTGGTCCCTAATCGTAGCATTATATGTAATAGACAATACTAAACACTCTGTGCGTACCCATACCACTCCCGTCAAAATTTAATTTGTTTTTGGTTATGTTTGTATTTTAATATTATACTGTTATCGATGTCCGAAACGTTCGGCTGTTATTATTAGTTTTTAGACTTATCACCGTGACAAAATAGATGGCTATTTCAGCAGCTTTTTGATAATATGCATCGTGTCCGCCGACCACTACGTCTTAAAACTCGTACTGTTGCCGGCATACCTATCTAATTTGTCATTTTTATCACGACTTTGCGGTAGTTTGTGGAAATTTCAAAGCAATTATTAATAAATTATTATTCACTATTTAGGCTTTTCATTTTGATATATTTTGCCTGCGTTATAATATTGTTTGTATAAGTAACTATGCGAGCTTAAAGTGGATGTCTTGAAATTATAAATTTAATGAATAAAAATGATTCTTAATATTATTACTAAAAGGTAGGTACCTACTATACGCAACCTTAGTCCCCGCGAGGACGCATTTAAACCTCATCGTATATTATTGTTTTGTGATTATTTTTGTGTCTAAGACAAACGGGTTTAAACATTATATTGTACCTATTATAATATTATGATCATATCATTATTTCGAGATTGTTGTTGTGTTTAAGGACAACGATAACACGCTGCACTTCCGGTACTACGTGGGGCCAGCGCTCTTCTGCACTCAGCCCATGCCGCCTCCAGCGAGTGCCATAATTGCGGCAAATTTTTCATATCCGCCGCCGCCATTGCTCGAGTACTACGTTGGACCTACAGTGTTCGACATCATAGGGCCACCACCGTTGGCATGTTGCGTGGTGGCATCACAATTTTCATATCCACCACCGCCGCCCCCGTGTCCAGGGTCGTGGAGACCTGCAGATCCGTGTTCGCAGCCGTCGCCGGATCTGCAGAGTCTGCAGGATAACCATTTGTGAAGTTAGTGAAGTAGAAAAATAGTAGTGATACATTATGAGATCACATGGCGTTTAGGATAGGCTTTTTCGCTACACCACTGACGCGTTGGCCTGTTTTCCCAGGATTTTACTATACTTTAAATTATTGATAGTTAAAACTTAAAATACACCAGACTACCAGAGTTCCATAATATAAGTGAACGAGTAAAACTATTCGTGCAAGTAAAATGTAACAATTATTCAAAGCAGTACCTAATATAATAATATTTAAACAATAAATATAGTATTTTATAGTGTGACGAATGATTAATACCTGAAAACATGATTGGAAAACATTTTTCTTCTAATTAAACGAAACAAAATTTTATTCGTTTGAATACTATGTATTTTTATATATTAAACGTGTTTTAAATTTTTTAAATAATTTTCTTTTTTAAATTTTTTTTCAATGCTTTCTTTAAAAAATGTATTGCTTAAAAATACAAAATGATAATGTATATTTTGTTTATCAAATTTAAATTTAACTATTAATTAATTTTTATTTTAAACGTCGATTATACGTGTACACTTTATAGTACACTATAATAATATAGTATACGAAAACGTATATTTTATTTTTAAATATCATGACCGGTATACACTGTACACGAATTATTTATATTATGGCGTAAGAAAAAATATTTTTGAAAGTCGAAGTTTATTATTTTAAACACATCGCCTATATATTTGGTTTTCTATTACTCTAAACAATAAAAATCAATCTTAACTTGTTTCAGACCTTTGCACGATTTGTAAAACCATCGTCAGCCCATAAAGGGGGTTGTAGGTTGGAGGACCAGGATGAAAGCTCATCATAGGCGAGCAATGTACCCGCCGAAAAACCCGTTTTGCCGAAATCCTGAAATTTGTTATCGATTTATACTTATATAAGTATATATGGACGTAATACCTAATTATATTGTTTGTATTATATGTATTGTTACTTGTTATTTGTTATATTTGTGTAAAATCATATTGCTATTTGTTATATTTGTATAAAATTATATTGAATTTGTAAAAAAAAAAACATGTACATTTTTTTGTAATTTTTTATGTTAAAAATATAATTTGAAGAATACAACTATAAGAATATTATATGGTAAATATGGAATAAAAAAAATATTTATTTTCCTAACCATTCTGTTGTAAAAAAGATTTTGGAGACGTGTAGTAGCGTGTATGTACTTTATCATCAATAGTAGGTACCTACGTACCTACTTCACTGTGATAACGCGTAAAATTTTAATTCATTGATTTATCAGTCATCCCATGATGCATACGAAAAAAAGATCCTGAGTGAAGGTATGTCAGCCTATTTATTATTACCAAGACTCATGGTTGGGCAAGTTAATGATTTTTTTTAAACTCAGTTAAGTCAAGTTAATATGCACCAATAACAAAGAATTAAAAGTTAAAAGTTTATTTAACTATAGGTTAACTCAGTTAAGTTAGTTAAAAGTTATTATACACTTTTTGTTAACTTTTTATTAAGGGGCCTCACTACCACGTATTTTTTTTGTCAAAAACTACTGTTCTAATTCCAACGACACATGTCGACAATTATCACGATTTTCATTTTGAAAAAATATTCGGATTGTCGTAATATATACAAGGGAACGATCGAGCCACATTTTTAATTTTTGTAATTTAAATTGCAGTAAAAATTGTAAAATATTCAGAATTTCCAACTCAAATATTTAATTAACTATAAATACAATTTTTTTATTGTGCTTCGATCGATCCCTCGTGCGTGTTGTGGAAAAAAAGAATATTTTATAAGAATGCAAATCGAGGTAATTGTTGCGACGGATTGTCGGAATTAGAATCGTATGTTTGAGTAAAAAATAAACATTTTTTTCATGATCACAATATTACACACAATAATATGTACCATACCGTTAAAATTGACCCCGTTGGACGCTACACACACTAATAATCATTTACGGCAAACTCGGGTGGCGACGACGAGATTAGAAATTGCCTAAATGGTTCTCCTTAAATGCCATAGCGAGGCCCCCTAAGTTAAAAAAAAAGTTAATTTGTTTATACAACGCTAGTGTACTTAATTTTTTTCCAACCCAAAACTAAATTATAGACTATAGAGTACGTATAGTGTTTATACTTTATACGGTATTTCCATAAAAGTTACATTCGAATGATATACGTTTTTAACCCTAAACAATTCACGGTAAATATTTTTCACATGAAAACGAAATTGACTGAAATGGTGAAATATAATTAAATTAAAAAAAAAATAAAATTTACTTAATTTACTTCTTAAAATAAAAAATTAATTCGTTGATTTCGCGTTAATTAAAAAAGAAATTTAGTACGTTAACAGTTAAGGTAATGAAAAGCCAAAAAGAACTTTAAAATAAAATTAACTTTTTAACTCGTTAATGCCCAGCCTTGAATGGTTATATGCGCTAAAGAAAAACCAGAGAAGTAACTATATGTATGTCGTGTGTGTGCCCCCTCAACACCACTGTGTGTATACCTACACTTTACTATTATACATAAAATATCATATTTTAGGGTGATTAATGATTACAAACAATTTATAGATTTATTTAATCGACGAAGGATGAGCACACCTCCATAATTATTTATAATACAATGATCACAGTTTATTCCTAAACAAATATTTACACATTACTCGATCGTTATTATTTTATTAGCGAATACAAGGCTCTATATAGCTTTCGTTTTACGTCATGTCAATTACATTTTAACGGTACACCACACATTGTTATATAATATATATTATAGCTGTTAAGTAGGTAAAAGATATTATAATATGACATATTTTATTTTGGTCAGCGATAACTACTCTATAAATACTATTTAGTATTCAGAGGTCAGGTTAGGTTATAAATACTCTAACTATACCACTCTGAATTAGAATACAAGAAGAAAATCTAAAAAGTAATATTGGAGAATAAATTATTATTAAATATACATACTTAAAATAATAATCGATATGGAATTTTGTCTTTTTTTTTTTTTGATTTTTCACTTGAAATCACCATACTTCAGGTGCGTTTTGGAGAGCGAAGAAGAACGATATAAGACCATGGTCGATTTCCGATTGAAATTTCGAAACGAACGATCCGTTTTGCAGTAGGGTAGTAATTGAGTATATGTCGGCCCTTTGCCTTAGGTATACTTTGGGTTTTTTAACCGGTGAAAAATCATACAAGGAACCTTGTATTGAATTCTCAAGCTTTTTGACGATAGAACAAAAAATGTTATCAACAATAGACGTATAGGTACATTTAAGCGAATAATGATAAGTGTAATAAAGATATAATCTGTGGATTTGGGTTTCTACAATTATAATTGCTTGGTAATTAAATATTTTTCTCTAGTATTTTCTACTTTAGAATTTGGTTTTAAAATCTTCGTCAATCTTGCTCAGTGGTGCCCATTCAGTTTGAATTGTTATTACTTATTAATATCATGTACATTCTATAATAATATTTCCCAAGTCGTAACACTCCTAACTAATAAATATCAGAGTTAAAAAAATCATGTTTTAAAAAAAAAAATACTGTTTTAAACGATTAAAACATATTTTTTTTTTTGTATAAAACTGTTTTCTTAAATGATTTTTTTCTACTGTTTAAAAAATGATTTCATCAAGTTTAAAACAAAATAATATGTTATTTAGTATGTAGGTACTAGGTACTAGGTGCATTGTACTAAAAAAATACAAATTTAATTAAGTTGGAATACAACAAATTATTTAGTGTTATGTTTTTACTTATTTAATATGTATTTTGTAATTTTATATTATTTACATGAAAACAATTTTACTTTTTTAAAATTTTTTATACAATAATAATAAATGTATAAGACTGAATTGTCAATTGATCTTTATTCGTTTAAATTGTTTATTTATTTCAAATTTAAATGATAAGAATTATGAATATAAATGAAAAAAACTGATTTAAGAATCCTTCAATTGAGCTAGGGCACTTAGAAATATTTAATTCAAATAATTTTGTTCAAACCATGTTTCTATCCTACAAATGTAATTTATAAAGAACTTATATAATGTTTATAATTTTTACGATATATTTGTACGTTTTAATTTAGTCTACATGTTGTATAAAGTTAATCTAATAGATAATTTTATAAAATATAATTGAAGTACCTACTAGATAAAACAAAAATATAGCTTAAGTGTACTATTTTGTGCTACAGTTTTTGGTTCCAAATGTCCATTTTTTAACGGCATTTCTTTGTAACGTAAATACATTATTGAAATTGATAACTTCAGAAGTTATATAGGATTCAAAAAACGTATTAGCAGTAGGTATATTTAAAGTATAATAACATTTATTATTATTTAGTATTTCTATCTTAGTTAAATTGTATTTGTATTTTACTTTTTAGATTCTGAGCGGAGCGAGGAAGCTAGTGGTTTTACAATGGTGTTTATTTTTTATTTTTTTTTATAAAAAATTTCTACCAGAAGAACTACTTAGATTTCAACATATAGTATCTTATATTTTATCAAATTGGATCAAGATGGCATTTTTTCGATTTTATCAATAGTAATTTAATGTCATGGGAAAAACCACCGACAAATTACGAAAAACCGCTAAAAATGGGATTTTAATTTCTAACGTTTTGTTTATCACCATAGAAGCGAATAAAAAATTATAATATTATTATATTATTAATTCAAATTATACATGATAAAATAAATAATAACAATATAAAATATTCAGACTGACAAACCATCTCCGCTCAGAATCGTTTTTTTTATACAATGATATTATATTATCATAGAATTTATTCAAGTCTAATCCAATCCATTATACAATGGCCCACTTGTAACCTACTATACGTCTGTACAGCAGAGCGACATCCACTTACCTGCTTTTATTAATATTGTAATGTTGTTTTTTGCTTACTGTTATGATAATTGCTTATTGCTGGATATACCGTTTACAAGTTTTGCTCTTTGGTTAGATTTTGCAAATTAACTTTCTGTTACACAGGGTACTGTGCAGGGTGTAATAGAAAGATCTGAAAAAAAAAATGATTCTAGATACTTAGACTCATCACGTACATAACAAAAATATGGTTATCGACGGGTAACACAAAGCTATAATAGCTTACGTCATATCAAATATTAATTTTTACATACGAATCGTCAGTGGGATAAATTCTTATCGACCACATAGGTACCTACTACGATTTACTAATAAATCCAAGCAAAACTATTGCGTATCCTCTGTTCCAATTTTATGTAGCTTTCAAATGGATAAACCTGTCACTGAATCTGGACGATGATTGTTCTGGTAATATTGTAGGTGAGGCGGAGAATTCCATCCAATGGTGTCGCTTTCTTCAAAATTCATTCCCCACTTTTTATAATAAATCAGCCAGCAGATGGGTTCAACTGTGCATTTTACTTAAAACTTGAATCGGTTACAATTTTCTATATTATAGAGAACTTATTTTTATCATTGAGCACCATAAATGCAAAATTTTTTCTTTAAAATCGTTCCTATAAATAAGTTATTATTTACTTATAATTTTTTCCACGCGTAGATATAATATAAAAACATCGTTGAAAACAAAATATTTATACTAAAAATTCTTTAATTTGTGCGTACGCTTCTGGTGAGCAACGTGGATAAAAGTTTAACAATTTATGCTGTGCACCTTTCCAGAAGCTGTTTGAATCTAGTGCCGCGATGTTTTCTTTCCTGTTGAACAATTGTTAATAATGTAGTTAACTGTCATTCATGAAATCATATTCACTTTTCAATATTTGTTTTGTTACTTTAATTGGTTGGTTAAAAGTACATCGTGAACATTGAGTGTTCGGCGATATTTTTGTCAATAATAGCATAAAAGTAACATCAATATCTTTATTGCGTACACTGTCCGAGGAAGAAATAATAATATAATATCGCTTTGATGCATCCAAGAAATCTTCTAAAGACAATTTCACACGATCTATTTGATAACTGCGCAACTACAATATTATAAATAGAGATAAACGATTACCGATAGGTACCTATAATGTATTATATCCTCGTATACCACTCGCGTTCCACCACAATAATTATATAATTATATATAATGTATAATATAAATTTGTATTTTATCAGCGCCCGGCCGATCGAACCATCACAAAATGTTCTTTAATCATTTATATATTTTCCTTGAATATCGCGGAGATCGCGTCGTTTAACCTGGCAAACATTTAATCAAACAATATTTTTTTTTTGTAAGCTGAAAACTAAATGTGTGAGGTACTTTTGGCTAGTAATAATATTAAAACGATTATGCAAATCTAATATTTTTAAATTGTTGCAATTAATATAACATGTTTATGTTTTGTATTAAACACTGATTTATTTTGAAAAATACTACCAGTTTAAATTAAGTTAAATGTTTAATCTATTAAATACCTATCTATATTTATTATTACTCGTATTATAATAATTTATATTTATATTTTAGATTGTGAGCGGAGCGAGGAATGAATTGGTTTTACAGTGATTTTTATTTCTTTTTTATTGTGTAAACACTTTTTCTCCCCCTAAAATTGCTCATAAGTATCAAGTGTAGCATCTTTTTTGAAAGGTAATGTTCTTGAGCTGGTACATAGAAGAGGTAATTTTTCGATTTTCGAAATGATACTTGAAATAAAAGTGGCTAAAGGAGAAAAAATGTACGATTTCACGATTTTAAAATATTAAATAATTACGGACGACGTTTTCTACCAGAAATATTGCTTCAAATGAAAAACGACAAGTGACCTTTTTTGTTGTATTTTGGATTTTGTTCCTTACGGTTTAAAGTTCGGAAAATTTTGGCCTTTTTTGAGCTATTTATAGACATTTCAATTTTGGGAGTTTTTTTGTTGTAATTTGGCTAAAAACATTCGTATAAACTTTAAATTTGGGTTGTTTACTTATATTAGCCTTACCTAAACATGATAAAATTTTCAAAACATTTGAGCGACTTTTCAGCTTTTTATTCGATTTATATTTTATGATATTTTCTAATTATAAATTCTAATTATATAAATTACCTATTTATATAAATCGTTCTTAAGCTGTTCTTATAACGCTTTGTATATCACCATAGAAACGAATAAAATTAAATAAAAAAGATTCCCTCGTCCGCTCAGAATCGTTTTTTTATCGAATGCAATCATTGCATTCAAATCGAATGCTGTAAAATTACACTATCCTGTCCGAGGATCGAAAAGACGATGGACAAACATCCACCACCGAAAGTACAGCAGTATACAATGATCCTCTTGTAACCTACTGTACATCAGAGTGACATCCACTTACCCAATTTTTTTTATCATATTGTATGTGTTAATACTTATTATTACAAATATTATAATTTATCAGTGTTATGTCAAAGACTGTTATACATAGCAGAAGCTGGCATAGCTACAATTATAGGCTTATTCGAAACACAAGCAATATAGCTGTCCCGTGGTTATAGTCGTATACCATCATCGTATCGTTCGAGTACAGGAACGAGTTACCAATATATATTTTTTTATTTATTAAACAAAGTCCGCGGCAGCTGTGGCCATTGGACTAAACCAATATTTTGTTCCGAACAATAATTATTATTATAATATAAAATAAAGAGGGCACGTGGAAGTAGCTCTGCCGTACAGTTGGTGCCAGGTGGGCAAGTGGGTGTCGTTCTGCTGTACAGTAGGTTACAAGTGGGTCACTGTATAATGTATGGTATTAAATTTGAATTCAATGTTATAATATCATTGTATACGAAATACGATTCTGAGCGGAGACGGTCAGTCAGCCTAGGATATTACTAAGTATATTTGATGATATTATTGTGAATAGAGTAATTTGTATATAATTCATTTACGTGGAACATTGTTTTGAGTTTTCAATGATACACATTATATACACTTTCATCTTATTTACAGTTATTAGTTATTACTTATTTTTCAATTAAAAAAAAATAAATTTACAGTACAGTGGGGTATAGCGTGATATTTTAATATTTTATTATATTACTATACTATATTATTTAACCCGTCGTTGGTGACGCTATGAGCATTTCGCT
>NC_042495.1:18420396-18422073 GCF_005508785.2 Acyrthosiphon pisum
GGAATAACCACAGTATTATGTAACTACTGTCCCCCGACTCCCACAACCCGCAGTGACCGGTACCTACACGTCGTTGCTCACGGCCGTCGATGCCGTCGGCGTCTACGTCGGGTCCCGCCGCACGACACCATTAGAGCAAACTGTCACCAAGTCCGATTATTGTAAAATTCCCTCTATTATACGACACTGACCTACCCCACTACTCAAAAATACCAAGAAGCTCCGTCGCAGGCTAAGCCAGATCGGCCTCTCATCACTCAGTTTTTTGCCTTCAACGGCTTTGGTCGTCACCGGTTTTTCTGCGCTCAACGTCTCACCTGCACGCTGTCAACAACACCACGCGACATCGTTCACTTTGCTAACCCGTGGGTGCAGACATCGACCAACACCGACGACCACGAAACAACACCATCACCATCATATATCGACCCCGACGACGGACCACGATGATGGGCTAAACGAACCACGAGGGCCCGGGCGGCGGCCAACAGCTGACCCAGTCAAAGTCAACAATGCAGCACAGCGTCAAAAGTCGTAATTTGTTATTCCATTTCCCCTGTCCCCCCCACACAAGCACGTAGACCACAGGTTATGCAAAACTCGTGTTTGTATAACCTGTGTGCCAGAGGAGGCGTTGCACGACGCGGGTCCCCAAAATCTATTTCTACCACAAAATGATGTTTTCGGCTAGTGTCAGCCAAAGCCGTTTTTCCCGGTAACCCTGTGAGGGCACACCATGAGTGATATGGTGTGTCGCCTCCCGTAGGCCGAGAAAAACGTGCCATCACTTTTATTTTCACCCGAAATGACAATATATTTATTATAATATTATTTTATAATTGCCATGTGCCAGTCCAACAATATTATTTCATACTTGCCATGTACCTAATTTATTATATTACGTTATTACGTGCCCAATTTATTATATTACATTATTATGTGCCAGATCTTATTATTTTAAAATGATATGATATTTCACTTATATTAATTTATTATATTATTTTAATAGCCAAACTTTAATTATTATTTTTATTTCCCTTTTCCCCACATAAATCCCCGGCATTCATTTGCCATTGCGTGTGCAAAGCCTATGAGTTCCACCGACGTGGCCCTCGGGCCACCACGCGGTGCGGCTCATAGGCAGTGTTCGGACTTATCTAGATAAATTTATCTAGATGAATATCTAGATAATTATTTGTTCATCTTTTATCTTATCTAGATAAATAGTTACAAGGTATCTAAACGTTCATCTTAGATAATTTTTCTACTAATCTAAATAAATTCATCTAGATACATTTTTATTGATAAATATCACGAAATTGTACCAAATTTTTAAATATTTATACAGATTCTCAAACAAAGTTTATGGTTTATAAATAATGTAATTATTTTTATTTATATCATTATAATTATTATTATGTTCCTAGTGCCCAACTAAAATATACTAAAATTTATAACCATTTAAAAAATAATTGTATCTTTTTTTTATCTAGATAAAAAAGTATTTATCTTTATCTTTATCTAGATAAATATGAGTTAAGTTATCTTTTATCTCAATCTAGATACATTTGAGTTGCATTATCTTTATCTTTATCTAGATAAAAAATACTTATCTAATCCGAACACTGCTCATAGGTCACGAACGAAGTGCTCCCTTCGGTCGTGGGGTGGTTTTTA
>NC_042495.1:18422123-18431739 GCF_005508785.2 Acyrthosiphon pisum
GCAACGCTGTCAGCAACACCACGTGACATCGTTCAACTTTGCTAACCCGTGGGTGCAGACATCGACCAACACCGACGACCACGAAACAAAACAATCAACCTCATATATCGACCCCGACGACGGACCACGATGATGGGCTAAACGAACCACGAGGGCCCGGGCGGCGGCCAACAGCTGACCCAGTCAAAGTCAACAATGCAGCACAGTGTCAAAAGTCGTAATTTGTTATTCCATTTCCCCTGTTCCCCCCACACAAGCACGTAGGCCACAGGTTATGCAAAACTCGTGTTTGTATAACCTGTGTGCCAGAGGAGGCGTTGCACGACGCGGGTCCCCAAAATCTATTTCTACCACAAAATGATGTTTTCGGCTAGTGTCAGCCAAAGCCGTTTTTCCCGGTAACCCTGTGAGGGCACACCATGAGTGATATGGTGTGTCGCCTCCCGTAGGCCGAGAAAAACGTGCCATCACTTTTATTTTCACCCGAAATGACAATATATTTATTATAATATTATTTTATAATTGCCATGTGCCAGTCCAACAATATTATTTCATACTTGCCATGTACCTAATTTATTATATTACGTTATTACGTGCCCAATTTATTATATTACATTATTATGTGCCAGATCTTATTATTTTAAAATGATATGATATTTCACTTATATTAATTTATTATATTATTTTAATAGCCAAACTTTAATTATTATTTTTATTTCCCTTTTCCCCACATAAATCCCCGGCATTCATTTGCCATTGCGTGTGCAAAGCCTATGAGTTCCACCGACGTGGCCCTCGGGCCACCACGCGGTGCGGCTCATAGGTCACGACCGAAGTGCTCCCCTTCGGTCGTGGGTGGTTTTTAGTAGCCTCAGAACTACTGGAAGCTCAAAGTGTACTATTTTTTGCTACAGTTTTTGGTTCCAAATGTCCATTTTTTAACGGAATTTCTTTGTAACGTAAATACATTATTGAAATTGATAACTTCAGAAGTTAAATAGGATTCAAAAAACGTATCAGCAGTAGGTATATTTAAAGTATTATAACATTTATTATTATTTAGTATTTCTAACTTAGTTAAATTGCATTTGTATTTTACTTTTTAGATTCTGAGCGGAGCGAGGAAGCAAGTGGTTTTACAATGGTGTTTATTTTTTTATTTTTTTTTATATCCTGTATAAGATGGCCTGCTTAGATTTCAACATATAGTATCTTATATTTCATCAAATTGGATCAAGATGGTATTTTTTCGATTTTATCAATAGTTATTTAATGCCATGGGAAAAACCACCGACAAATTACGAAAAACCGCTAAAAATGGGATTTTAATTTCTAACGTTTTGTTTATTACCATAGAAGCGAATAAAAAATTATAATATTATTATATTATTAATTCAAATTATACAAGATAAAATAAATAATAACAATATAAAATATTCAGACTGACAAACCATCTCCGCTCAGAATCGTTTTTTTTATACAATGATATTATATTATCATAGAATTTATTCAAGTCTAATCCAATCCATTATACAATGACCCACTTGTAACCTACCGTACGTCTGTACAGCAGAGCGACATCCACTTATCTGCTTTTATTAATATTGTAATGTTGTTTTTTGCTTACTGTTATGATAATTGCTTATTGCTGGATATACCGTTTACAAGTTTTGCTTTTTAGTTAGATTTTGCAAATTAACTTTCTGTTACACAGGGTACTGTGCAGGGTGTAATAGAAAGATCTGAAAAAAAAAAATGATTCTAGATACTTAGACTCATCGCGTACATAACAAAAATACGGTTATCGACGGGTTACACAAAGCTATAATAGCTTACGTCATATCAAATATTAATTTTTACATACGAATCGTCAGTGGGATAAATTCTTATCGACCACATAGGTACCTACTACGATTTACTAATAAATCCAAGCAAAACTATTGCGTATCCTCTGTTCCAATTTTATGTAGCTTTCAAATGGATAAACCTGTCACTGAATCTGGACGACGATTGTTCTGGTAATATTGTAAGTGAGGCGGAGAATTCCATCCAATGGTGTCGCTTTCTTCAAAATTCATTCCCCACTTTTTATAATAAATCAGCCAGCAGATGGGTTAAACTGTGCATTTTACTTAAAACTTGAATCGGTTATAATTTTCTATATTATAGAGAACTTATTTTTATCATTGAGCACCAAAAATGCAAAATTTTTTCTTTAAAATCGTTCCTATAAATAAGTTATTATTTACTTATAATTTTTTCCACGCGTAGATATAATATAAAAACATCGTTGAAAACAAAATATTTATACTAAAAATTCTTTAAGTTGTGCGTACGCTTCTGGTGAGCAACGTGGATAAAAGTATAACAATTTATGCTGTGCACCTTTCCAGAAGCTGTTTGAATCCAGTGCCGCGATGTTTTCTTTCCTGTTGAACAATTGTTAATAATGTAGTTAACTGTCATTCATGAAATCATATTCACTTTTCAATATTTGTTTTGTTACTTTAATTGGTTGGTTAAAAGTACATCGTGAACATTGAGTGTACGGCGATATTCTTGTCAATAATAGCATAAAAGTATCATCAATATCTTTATTGCGTACACTGTCCGAGGAAGAAATAATAATATAATATCGCTTTGATGCATCCAAGAAATCTTCTAAAGACAATTTCACACGATCTATTTGATAACTGCGCAACTACAATATTATAAATAGAGATAAACGATTACCGATAGTTACCTATAATGTATTATATCCTCGTATACCACTCGCGTTCCACCACAATTACATAATTATATACAGTCAACTCGCGATATAACGAATATCGATATAACGAAAATCTTGATATAACGAATAAAACTACCGGTCCCTTGAAAATATCGCGGTATAATATAATTTCGATGTAACGAACTTTCGATGTAACGAATTTTTTTCTCGGTCCCTTGAAATTCGTTATATCGCGAGTTGACTGTATAATATATAATATACATTTGTATTTTATCAGCGCCCGACCGATCGAACCATCACAAAATGTTCTTTAATCATTTATATATTTTCCTTGGATATCGCGGAGATCGCGTCGTTTAACCTGGCAAACATTTAATCAAACAATATTTTTTTTTTGTGAGCTGAAAACTAAATGTGTGAGGTACTTTTGGCTAGTAATAATATTAAAACGATTATGCAAATCTAATATTTTTAAATTGTTGCAATTAATATACAGTCAACTCGCGATATAACGAATTTCAAGGGACCGAGAAAAAAATTCGTTATATCGAAAGTTCGTTACATCGAAATTATATTATACCGCGATATTTTCAAGGGACCGGTAGTTTTATTCGTTATATCAAGATTTTCGTTATATCGATATTCGTTATATCGCGAGTTGACTGTAACATGTTTATGTTTTGTATTAAACACTGATTTATTTTGAAAAAATACTACCAGTTTAAATTAAGTTAAATGTTAAATCTATTAAATACCTATCTATATTTATTATTACTCGTATTATAATAATTTATATTTATATTTTAGATTGTGAGCGGAGCGAGGAATGAATTGGTTTTACAGTGATTTTTATTTCTTTTTTATTGTGTAAACACTTTTTCTCCCCCTAAAATTGCTCATAAGTATCAAGTGTAGCATCTTTTCTGAAATATAATGTTCTTGAGCTGGTACATAAGAGAGGTAATTTTTCGATTTTCGAAATGATACTTGAAATAAAAGTCGCTAAAGGAGAAAAAATATCCGATTTCACGATTTTAAAATATTATATAATTACGGACGACGTTTTCTACCAGAAATATTGCTTCAAATGAAAAATGACAAGTGACCTTTTTTGTTGTATTTTGGATTTTGTTTCTTACGGCTTAAAGTTCGGAAAATTTTTGCCACTTTTGAGCTATTTATAGACATTTCAATTTTGGGAGTTTTTTTGTTGTAATTTGGCTAAAAACATTCGTATAAACTTGAAATTTGGGTTGTTTACTTATATTAGCCTTACCTAAACATTATAACATTTTCAAAACATTTGAGCGACTTTTCAGCTTTTTATTTGATTTATCTTTTATGATATTTTCTAATTATAAATTCTAATTATATAAATTACCTATTTATATACAGTCAACTCGCGATATAACGAATTTCAAGGGACCGAGAAAAAAATTCGTTATATCGAAAGTTCGTTACATCGAAATTATATTATACCGCGATATTTTCAAGGGACCGGTAGTTTCATTCGTTATATCAAGATTTTCGTTATATCGATATTCGTTATATCGCGAGTTGACTGTAAATCGTTCTTAAGCTGTTCTTATAACGCTTTGTATATCACCATAGAAACGAATAAAATTAAATAAAAAAGATTCCCTCGTCCGCTCAGAATCGTTTTTTATCGAACGCAATCATTGCATTCAAATCGAATACTGTAAAATTACGCTATCCTGTCCGAGGATCGAAAAGACGATGGACAAACATCCACCACCGAAAGTACAGCAGTATACAGTGATCCTCTTGTAACCTACTGTACATCAGAGTGACATCCACATACCCAATTTTTTTTATCATATTGTATGTGTTAATACTTATTATTACAAATATTATAATTTATCAGTGTTATGTCAAAGACTGTTATACATAGCAGAAGCTGGCATAGCTACAATTATAGGCTTATTCGAAACACAAGCAATATAGCTGTCCCATGGTTATAGTCGTGTACCACCATCGAGTACAGGAACGAGTTACCAATATATATTTTTTTTATTTATTAAACAAAGTCCGCGGCAGCTGTGGCCATTGGACTAAACCAATATTTTGTTCCGAACAATAATTATTATTATAATATAAAATAAAGTGGGCACGTGGATGTCGCTCTGCCGTACAGTTGGTGCCAGGTGGGCAAGTGGGTGTCGTTCTGCTGTACAGTAGGTTACAAGTAGGTCACTGTATAATGTATGGTATTAAATTTGAATTCAATGTTATAATATCATTGTATACGAAATACGATTCTGAGCGGAGACGGTCAGTCAGCCTAGGATATTACTAAGTATATTTGATGATATTATTGTGAATAGAGTAATTTGTATATACAGTCAACTCGCGATATAACGAATTTCAAGGGACCGAGAAAAAAATTCGTTATATCGAAAGTTCGTTACATCGAAATTATATTATACCGCGATATTTTCAAGGGACCGGTAGTTTTATTCGTTATATCAAGATTTTCGTTATATCGATATTCGTTATATCGCGAGTTGACTGTAATTCATTTACGTGGAACATTGTTTTGAGTTTTCAATGATACACATATACACTTTCATCTTATTTACAGTTATTAGTTATTACTTATTTTTCAATTAAACAAAAATAAATTTACAGTACAGTGGGGTATAGCGTGATATTTTAATATTTTATTATATTGCTATACTATATTATTTAACCCGTCGTTGGTGACGCTATGAGCATTTCGCTCACATAACTGTTATTTTGGGAACCATTGGCTTCAAATTATTTTGCTTATATCGATATTTTTAGTATGCTCATACAAGTTACTTATGGAAATAAATACGTGGAAAATAACTAATCTATATAATATAAACTTTTCGTCTTATTACCATCAAATGTCGACGGTTACCAGTATTTGCTCGCTGGGGATCGGCAGTCCGACGGCGGCCAGTTATTTTAGCCAAAACATACAATATTTCTCTCCATCACTACTGATCGACCTAGTAATGTGATAATAGTTTTTAAAACTGATTTAGATTCGTTGTAATGTCTACTTATAGATTAGTCAGTCCACTTTTCTCAATTTCACCCTTCCAAAAATAATTAAATGTGAGCGAAACGCTAACACGTCAATAATGATATGAAAATATTAACGTCACCCACGACGGGTTAATTATAATTAAAATATTTGAAATATTTCATTACCTACTACAAAAATGACCCATGACAGTGGTGTAGCTAAATAGCCTAAACAGGACGCCGTGTTATGATAATTTTATTTCTGAAATAATACCTAATTTTTCAATGTTTATATAGAAACATTTTTAGAATAGTTTACTGCTCCTGGGCATATTTGACTTAAAAACAATACAAAACAAACATAACTCTCTTTGAAAAAATTTAATAAAATGTACGATGACAGAAATAAGTACGAATTTTCTACGGCAGAAACTTCAAACTACATTCAATGTTAAGAATCGAAGCATTTTTACTGCTTCCGGGGGCGGATGACAGCCTCTCTCTCCAGACACCTTGACTGCCCGAAGAGAAGTACCACCTGAGACCAAGGTTCGAACCGGCGACGGTGCACGTCGTGACTGACGCCTTAGTCCACTCGGCCACTCCACTCCCTTTCATTAGTTTCTATCATGGAAATTATGACAACTGCGGTTTATGGGAGCCTAATCAATGATTCGAAAATGTATTTTTATAGATTTGTGAGAAAATTCTTTACGCTATACTTATATTATTAATTTTAATATATTATGTAATTAAATTATACAACTATAAACTAATAATTGATTAGGTACACCTATCAAACAGGATCTGTTCATGTTAAGAATGAAACACTCGGCTGACAAAAATATAAGTTGTTTTTTTCAGTCCACGGGGAAAGTAGGAATGAGCTGCATTTTTGTACCTATATTATATGTAAACCTATTATTCTTAAAAATAACGATTTAAGAACTACCCATCTTAATCTATACAACTTATTTTATTAATATTATATTATATTATGCAAGGTCATACTGTAGTATAAATATATATAATATATATAGATTGTCTGATAAAAATTTACAATTAGGAAAATGGCAAGTGTAAGAAAAACTACATTATAATATTAAGCTTAAAATTTTAAAATAATGTTTTTTTTTAGTGGGTCCTTAAATTTGAGCGTAAATTCACAATAAATACTACAACTCCTGATCTTAAAAACAACCCTTTTTTTAAAACTTTCTCTTTTAAACACCTTACACAATTGTTTAAAAATAATTTAAAAAACAAGACGTGATATATATATAAATATAATTATTATATTTATTCTATATTATATTAACTGTTATGGTAAATTATATTCATAAGAAATGGGTGTGGTGACATTTTTTTTTCTGTCCCAAAATGTGAGAACAGACAGAAAAGGGAATTAAAAATATGCGTGAAAATGGTATCAAGTAAATATAGGAACTGATAAAATAAACATTTGGTGTAAACTTCAAGTAGGTACCTATGGTTTGAATACAGCTTGTACAATTCGTAAAAATTTGAACTTCAAACGCTCATTAATAATTAATTTGACTTTCTAGTAGGCATTTTTTTTGTTAAAAGGAGAAAAACTTTTAAGGAATCTTGAATTCAATTTTAAAATCTTGAATATAAAAAGACAATTTTTAGGAATTTTTAATTTAAAATAATTTGCAAAATTTCGTGATTTTGACTCATAAAAAATTATTGTGAATTAATGCTCAAATTTAAAGAGGATCAAAAAAAATTTTTTTTTTAATATTACTTATTGTAAAATGTTAAACTTAAAATTATAAATTATAAAATAGTTTTTGTTAACTACGCATGCCATTTTCCTATAAAAGTACATTTTTATCTGACAATCTGTATATTATATATATTTTTAAAATATTTAAAATCTTTTTGAGTTATTTATAGTCGATTGAAATTTTAAATTTATTTTCTATAAAATATATCGACAAAACAATTTCTCTAGGTCTAAAAGCTTGTCCATTTAATACACGATTTTTTGTAAGTTGTTATATAATACAATATTTTAATAATATTGAAGATACACAAGTACAATGTTTGTTTGAAAGTTCAAATGTTGACAAAATTCCATAAAATCATGAAAAATTGTATATTATTTTGTAGGTTGAAAAATTATAATGATTAGTTTATATAAATAGGTACCTAATGATTGAAAATTGTTTAAAAGATTTCTCATAAATAATTCCTAGGTACCTTTAATGAATCTGCCTTGTTAAAATAATATGCGATGTGTATTATTATTTATTTATTTTTCAAATGTATTGTTAGTTTGAATAGTTTCAAGTCTTTCAAATATTTTATTATAACGATAACACGGAACTCTGTGTACACTATTTAGCTACATTACTGTCGCAAGTGTACTTTTGTCGGTATCTTCTAATTTGGCAATAATATAATATAATATAATATTGCTTTCAGTTTAATCTTGTGTTGTACGCCTTGTATCATGAGTTTAAAAATTTGTGATCATTTGTGAAGCCAGTAAGTTACCATTACTTTAAAAAATGAAATAATTGACAATTGGACGAATTCATCCCAAGATATATTTTAGATTCACGAACACCGAATACATGCACTATGCAGTATGCACCCTCATAATAAAATATTACGTATACAATGAAACCTCTCCTAACGGACAACTCCCGATAACGGACGTTTTATTGGGAACCAACTATAAACTTTTTTTAAGGGGCTGGAGCGTGACTAATTTTCGGTCGAAAACATAGCTCACAACTTCAATCACTACGCCCAATATAATGATCTGATATTAATTTTGAAAGCAGATTTGAATTCGTCACTAAATTATCTATGCTTTGACAATTTCATTTTTCTGATTTTTATTTTTTTGCTTAGAAATTTACAAACAAAAAGTTTAAAAATAGATGATATTCATATTTCAAATTTAAATACATTAATATAGAATATAAAAAATGTACGACAATTAAAGCATAGTAAATTTAGAGGAGAATTCTAATCTGCTTACAAAATGTAAAG
The DNA here is from genome assembly GCF_005508785.2 of Acyrthosiphon pisum. NCBI lineage: Eukaryota > Metazoa > Arthropoda > Insecta > Hemiptera > Aphididae > Acyrthosiphon > Acyrthosiphon pisum. The sequence continues at coordinate 18,430,897 of NC_042495.1, forward strand.
CGGAACATCTTAATGAGCGTAGTGATTGAAGTCACTGGTAGTATTTTTTGAAAAATTACGATTGAAATTTATAAACATAATTATAACGGAAAGCGATAATCAAAAATAATTAAATATTATATCGGTAATAAATTTGGGGTGAGTAGTATTAGTATTTATATAAGTATTTAAATTGTAATGAGCGGATTGGTGTGGTACGGGGTTACCCCGCGAAATGATTTTCCACTTCTCCGCTCATCAAAACTTTAAAAATACATAACAATATTGTCATTCAAAAAAAGTAAAAAACTTAAAAAATTATAAGGATAAAAAAATATTTAAAAAATATAATTTTTTAATAAAAAACGTTGTTTTATAAAACGATTTGAAACTATGTAAAAAAATATTTTAAAAAAAAATTTACACTTTTTTGAAGTAATGAGTGTTGTTTGATAAAAGAATCACCCAGTATAACAAAAAGCCTATGAGGTTGTCTAGATAATAATCTTACCTTTAGATTTTATAAGAGGTCAATTCACTCTAATTTTTTAACTAACAGAGCTAAACGTGTTCTGATGAGCGTAAAATTTGCTATGTTACGCACTTGTAAGACGGAGACAACATATGCAGGTATCACGTCCTCTTAAAGTATACCTATACACTGTTGTTAAAACATCCGTTTTATTTATATTAGCTACATATTAAAACAAATAACGCAATCATGGGTAGAACAGTTTCTAACCCAGTACTGAAAATGCAAAAGTGGGCATTAACTTGTTAAAAAGTTAATTTATTTTTTTAACTTTTTAACTTAACTAGTAAATTATTTTTGATCTTAGCTTATTAAATTCTTCAGTTGAAATT
>NC_042495.1:18432258-18434062 GCF_005508785.2 Acyrthosiphon pisum
CTCGCTCATAACAATATGACAAATCAATATTTACTTTTTGTAGTGCTATAGATAGTGGTAAGTTAAAGAAAAAAACTTCTCAATCACATGTAAAGCTATGATAAAAACTGAGTTATTAATGGAAATTGAAAGCTGAAAAGCTGTACGTGATGTTTCTATATTTGAACACTCTTCTAATTTTTTTAATGCATAATAAATAGCTTTATATAATTCTTTAAATCTAATTAAGCTTTCATGTCGATCTATCCATCGCGTTTCACACATTTTTATTAAAGTTTTTGTTCGACTTTGTGGGACATATTCATTAACACATTCAATCAGTGTTTTTGTTCTTTGCGATGAAGCTCGGAAAAATGTTATTACTGAAGATACAGTTCCAATACAGTTTCTAAATGATACGATTTTACATGAACTTCCTACAGCCAAATTCAAAGAATGAGAAGCGCAATGCACATAAAGCGCATGTGGAACAGCCTCTAAAATATAAAAATTAAATTTTAAAATTGTGTAGGTAGGTATCTAGTGTTACATATTATATTAATTTAATTTAAAATTTAAAAATTGTAAACAAAATTACTCTTTAAATTAATTTATTCATTTTCCAAATACAATAAAAAGAGAAAAAAAATATACATAACTTTAAAATAATATGATAAAATTATATTTTACCTCTGATGTATTGCTGGACGCCATTGAACTGCCCACTCATCGATGCCGCGCCATCATAACCTTGTCCTACAAGAATTTTTTTTTCAAGTCCGAATTTCTCTAGCAACTGAAGTATAGAAGTAGATAATCCTTTACCAGTCATATCATGAACAATTGAAAATTCAAGAAAATCTTCCATAATACAGTTTGACACACCGTCAACGTATCGTACACAAAAGACATTTGTTCTAACCGAGATACATCTTGTGTTTCGTCTACTAAAATAGAAAAATATTTTGTATTTCTGATATTTTTAATATATTTTCTTGTATTAAATTGCCACAAATAGTAATGATTTCATTTTGAACATTAGGACTCGTGTAATGAACCCTGTATACGTGCCTGATTATGTCTTATACCTAAACTGACATACCATCTCCGCTCAGAATCGTTTTTCTTATACAATGATATTATATCATTGAATTCAAATTTGATACCATCCATTATACAGTGACCCACTTGAAACCAACTGTACAGCAGAGCGAAATCCACTAACCCACTTTTTTCATATATATTTATTATTATGTTTATTTTTTCCTGGACAGATGGCGCTCCGCCGTTGTATTTTTTGACATCCAAATTTTCTATTTTTCTGGAGGATTTTTCTAAAATTTTCTTTCTTAAAATTTTTTTTCTGGTAATTACGAAGAACTGAAAAAAAATTTGAGCTAAATCGGCCCAGCCGTTCTCAATTTATGAATTAGTAGACATTTGTGCTACAATTTTTTATTTAATATAAAAACATTATTATTTTTTAAATAGATAGATTTTGTTACATGACAACAGGTTTGTTTATAATTGTATCAGATAGTCATATTGTGATAATTTGTGTATATTTGAATCTCATAGCATAATACTGTTATAATTTGTGTATAATTAAATAATTGAGTCTTATTTATTTATTGTAATAGAAGATTCGATTATTGTCTTGAAGATTTAATCATGTTTAATTATTTTTCCAAGTTTTTGAACCTGATGGGCAAAGCATCATGTAAGTACCTATTGAACATTTTAATATAATATTTTCAAACAATATGTGGCGATAAAGAAGCATATTTTTACTAATAATATTATGGTCACATGAGTTTTACGAGTG
>NC_042495.1:18434112-18435690 GCF_005508785.2 Acyrthosiphon pisum
CAGATGAAAAATATTAAAAATCGTTAGTCACAGTTTTTTTTTTTTAAGCATTTAAAATTCAAAAAATGACAAAATATGGAAAAATCACGAAAATTTGCAAATTATTTCGAGTTATAAATTCATAAAAATTTTTCTTTTTAAATCTAAGATTTTAAAATGTAATACAAGATTCTTTATAGGATAATCTACTTTTACCAAAAAAAAAATGTCTATAAGAAACTCAAATTAAATTTTTATGGGCGTTTGAAATTCATATTTTTACAACATTTGATATTCACTCGATTTCTTACGTAACGATTTTCTTATTTTGTTGTAATTAAAAAACGAATAACTGTAGATACATGAAAATTTTACTCAATGTTTATATTAGCATTTCCTGTACACCATACAATTTTGAAAATATTTTGACTCTTTTTGAGCTGTTTACGGACATTTTCAGTTTTCAATTTTTTTAGTTTTTTGAAAATTTAAAACAAGATTCCACGTAAGTAATTAATTCTGTTACCAAAAAATCTAAAAAATACATTTACACAGTTTATTTTTATAGTCATTTTAAGTACAAATTTGGACGAAATTACATATTAAAAACCTAGGATAACTATTTTAGTTATTTTGTTGTGATTGTATAATATTATTCGTGGGTACTTGAAACTTCTAAAGTATACTATTATATATCTATGATAGTACCACGGTTTTTTGTTGATGTATTACGCGTTATAAGTACCTAATAGATATTATGATATGATTAATTTGGAATTTATTATAAGTACCTATTATAGGTCTATAGACTATAATATAATATTATGTCCAGGCACGTACACAGAATAAAATTTCGGGGGGGGGTTCACAAAATATAGCAATACAAATTGTACAGCAACATAATAAAACAATGTCTTCCTACTTACTCATTATTTTTAATTTTTTAATTATTATGCTACATTTTCAAACTTTATTTTATATGTCATTTGTTCAATGTTCAGAAGTAAGAATATTTAGGAAATAGGTATATTAGGAATAATAATAGTAATAAAAATAAATAAAACTTTAAATAATATGTATTATGAACAGAACAGAAATGTATTTGATTATTATATGCACATACAATTACTTAGGTATATTAACATTTTAAGTATAGATAGAAGAAAAAAATCACCTACAAGAAATTTTTTTTCAAGTCCAAATTTCTCTAGCAACTGAAGTATAGAAGTAGATAATCCTTTACCAGTCATATCATGAACAATTGAAAATTCAAAAAAATCTTCCATAATACAGTTTGACACACCGTCAACGTATCGTACACAAAAAGACATTTGTTCTAACCAGGATACATCTTGTGTTTCGTCTACTAAAATAGAAAAATATTTTGTATTTCTGATATTTTTAATATATTTTCTTGTATTAAATTGCCACAAATAGTAATGATTTCATTTTGAACATTACGACTCGTGTAAGATGCAAAAGAAGTTGCGTTTTTTAAATGTTTGTCTAAAATAGGATCAGTCAATGATTTAAATCTTATAAAGATCTAAAATTCCCGTCATTTGTTTCTATACTTTCATCATATATTTTTCCACTGTC
>NC_042495.1:18437743-18448503 GCF_005508785.2 Acyrthosiphon pisum
CTTAAAATTTTTTTTCTGGTAATTACGAAGAACTGAAAAAAAATTTGAGCTAAATCGGCCCAGCCGTTCTCAATTTATGAATTAGTAGACATTTGTGCAACAATTTTTTATTTAATATAAAAACATTATTATTTTTTAAATAGATAGATTTTGTTACATGACAACAGGTTTGTTTATAATTGTATCAGATAGTCTTATTGTGATAATTTGTGTATACCTGAATCTCATAGCATAATATTGTTATAACTTGTGTATAATTAAATATTTGAGTCTTATTTATTTATTGTAATAGAAGATTCGATTATTGTCTTAAAGATTTAATCATGCTTAATTATTTTTCCAAGTTTTCAAACCTGATGGACAAAGCATCATGTAAGTACCTATTGAACATTTTAATATAATATTTTCAAACAATATGTGGCGATAAAGAAGCATATTTTTACTAATAATATTATGGTCACATGAGTTTTACGAGTGAATAAGAAGCCTGCTTGCAAATAATGTGTGCGCGCAAGCGTAATACCTACAATGTATAGCTGTGACCGCGGACTCGTCGTTTAACCTATTTTTACATTTCAGATGCAAATCTTTGGAAAAAAACCGTTAGTTATGGGTCAGCCATAAGTAAGTACCTATTGAACATTTTCATATAATGGCGTTATCTAACAATATGTGGTGATATCGAAGCGCAACTGTGATAATAATATAGTAGTCACGAGTTTGTGTGCAGGCAAATAATAAAATATTATGTATTCGCGAAAATAATACGTATGTACATCTAGGACCCGTGATCTTGTCGTGATTTAAACAATGCTCTTGTATACGGGGTGTTTCAAATGCTGTGCGTCAAAACCGTGGATTAGGCTTTGTCGCACGGAATTTTAAATACCTCGTGTGACAATTAATGCACCTTAAAAATGTTGTATCAGTCATAACGTGTCAACGATTGATCCTCGAATATAATACCTAGCCAAGACCGCGGGTTCGTGTCTTCGTCGTGAATTAAGAGTATGTCAGGGCACTGCGTATGTTTTATCTCATTGACCCATGCGCCACTCAGCAAATGTATTTTTACCAGAAATAACACCGTATATTGTTACTTATAATATTGGAACGACTTCACTTATTATCAAACTCTTAGCTAAGAACATTATCCGTGTCTCTGCGTTGGCCTTTTAGCGGTGTTGTAGTTTTTATACAATTTACGGTCATGGCCAACGCCATATGGACGACAACTGTCGTTGTTGACTTAAAACAGTTGACAAAAGGTGATTTCATTATAACATTAAATATAATAATACAGAGATCGTTCTGCTTGATGTAAAGTATTTGCTATGTTGCGTGTGGATCAGAGAGAGAGAAAACCAATAGTGTGCTGACATAGTGACATCTTCATAATGATATAGTTTAGTGACGGGGTGTTTTACATGCCGCGTGAGCGAGACCGTGCAGTATTGTCTCCGTTGTAATATTATGTAAAACATAATACGTCTCTTTGTTTTCAGAAGGAACACGTGTTGGAATATTCACTTTCTTCATGATGTTAAGTGTGGTGGTAGTTTATCTGGAATGGAGTAAAATAGGTGAGTTTCCCAACCGTTCTGGGGGGATTAACCCTTCCGGACAGTATACAATATTGTTATCAACGTTTCCAGCCTGTTTTTGAAACACATTTGATTATACTGCTGCAGTCAATCTAAATTTCTTCTTATTTAGGTATACCCATATCTCGTTATCTGCAAAACGTTCCAAATACGAGTAGACTACCTTATAATATGTATTAATTATTATACACTGTATAATTTTCAAGGAAAATCCGGTAACCACTAACCAACGAGTTCTCACTAGGCTCATTAATTATTTGGCCTCCCGTTTAATCGGATGTTTGAGACCTCTTCGTGAATCACATTGCTCTCGTTATTATTATAACTTTATACCGCATGGCGTTTAATAATAAAATAAAAATTAGACCACCAGAGGCGACTCGAATTCTGGAAAGAGATCAACAGCTTTAAATGTGAGAACGACGGAGTAAGGATGTACAGCAAGGAACATGGAATATCGTGCTGGTGCCCTCCAAACTACGTCGGCGAACACTGCCGTGAGTTATATAGTGTAGTGGTTTATTAAATTATATTTTACTATTATTAAACATTCAGGTAGTTTTGTTATATTTTTGTCGATACTTTTACAGGGTATCGAATAGAAAACTAATGAATATCGTTACCTACAAAAAATTTAACAAAATATTAGTATTTACATAATATTATATCGATAAAAAGAAAATATAATAAATATAAATATTAAATTCTGTAGCCTGTAAGGGTGGGAAAATTACACTCGAATACCTACACAATGAAAAAATCAATCATAAAATACTACGTAAAAAGGCTATAAGGATTTTAACAAATTATTTATTTAATGTTTATATAATAGCACCTACTATATAAAAATAAAGGAATAAACAAAATATATAGTTTATTTATTACCTTATAGCATCTACATTTGATAAACTAAGAAAGCCCCATTAATCTCTTGTTAAATCTTCTAAAATATTGAGTACTTTTTCTAGCCTAGACTGAGTCAGGTGGCGTAACTATAAAATTAATATTGGACCGTGTACCAATTTATAATACATTTAAGATAAATTTGGCGTTGTATAGATAATTTTAATAATTTTATAATATAATATAAGGCTCACTAGTGTAAACCTTATATTTGTCATGAAATTTTTTTTCCAACCTCAGAGAAACGCGTGACGTTTATGTCATCTATAAAATCAATGTTTCGCTTTGGAAACTCGGAAGTCAGTAAAGGCACTCCGACGATGTGGTGGAGCATTTTTCCGTTCACTTCGGGATACAAGCTGAAAACTATTTACGATTGTAAGTTAAAGTTACAATAAAATAGGTTAAGTTTAATTTCAGTTAATTAAATATATAAATAGTAAAACCTTCCTTAATGAACACCACCCCACCCCTCCTCCTAAATTACCCAGTCTTTTTTGGAACAAACTACAAACTTCCTACAAGTGGACAACACATTTTCAGAGGTTTCGCTGTATTTATATAATATAATATTATTATATAAACTAAGTGGGTGCCTTTAAATTATTTAAATTATAATATTGTATGATATTATATTTTAACAACATAAATTAAGAACAAAATCCTACAGGAACTCGATATAATTTTTAAATATTAGGTATATATTATGATAAGGGACATTTTTTTTAATGTTTATATACAATATACATGTCAACAGTTGTATACGACATTATAGTACACTTTGCTAATATTGGTTCTTTTACAAAATTAGGGTTTACAATCATTAATATAGAAAATAATTCTATATTATCCTCACGAAATGTACATAATCAACGTTTTTCTGTAACTTTTAATGCGTAGGTAGGTAACGAGTTTGACGAGTAAATAAGAAGCCTGCTTGCAAATAATGTGTGCGCGCAAGCGTAATACCTATAATTTATAGCTTAGCTGTGACCGCGGACTCGTCGTGATATCACGTTTCTGATTTTAAATTTCAGATGCAAATCTTTGGACAAATATCGTCAGTTATGTGTCAGCCATAAGTAAGTACCTATTGAACACTTTCATATAATAGCGTTATCTAACAATATGTGGAGATACCGAAGCGCAACTGTGATAATAATATTGTAGTCACGAGTTTGTGTCAATAAAATATTATGTATTCACGAAAATAATACGTATGTACAGCTACGACCCGTGGTCTTGTCGTAATTTAAACAATCCTCTTGTATACGGGGTGTTTCAAATGCCGTGCGTCAAAACGGTGGACTAGGATTTTGTCGCACGGAAATTTTAAATACCTTGTGTGACAATTAATGCACCTTCAAAATCAGTCATAACTTGTCAACGCTTGATCCTCGATGTCAGGAAAAAGCAATAGACCCGAGGTATTGTCGCTGTACGACCGTAACAAGAAACAGTATGCTCGCGAATAGATTTAATCACAATATCACGAATATAATACCTAGCCAAGACCGCGGGTTCGTGTCTTCGTCGTGAATTAAGGGTATGTCAGGGCACTGCGTATGTTTTATCTCATTGACCCATGCGCCACTCAGCAAATGTATTTTTACCAGAAATAACACCGTATATTGTTACTTATAATATTGGAACGACTTCACTTATTATCAAACTCTTAGCTAAGAACATTATCCGTGTCTCTGCGTTGGCCTTTTAGCGGTGTTCTAGTTTTTATACAATTTACGGTCATGGCCAACGCCATATGGACGACAACTGTCGTTGTTGACTTAAAACAGTTGACAAAAGGTGATTTCATTATAACATTAAATATAATAATACAGAGATCGTTCTGCTTGATGTAAAGTATTTGCTATGTTGCGTGTGGATCAGAGAGAGAGAAAACCAATAGTGTGCTGACATAGTGACATCTTCATAATGATATAGTTTAGTGACGGGGTGTTTTACATGCCGCGTGAGCGAGACCGTGCAGTATTGTCTCCGTTGTAATATTATGTAAAACATAATACGTCTCTTTGTTTTCAGAAGGAACACGTGTTGGAATATTCACTTTCTTCATGATGTTAAGTGTGGTGGTAGTTTATCTGGAATGGAGTAAAATAGGTGAGTTTCCCAACCGTTCTGGGGGGATTAACCCTTCCGGACAGTATACAATATTGTTATCAACGTTTCCAGACTGTTTTTGAAACACATTTGATTATACTGCAGCAGTCAATCTAAATTTCTTCTTGTTTAGGTATACCCATATCTCGTTATCTGCAAAACGTTCCAAATACGAGTAGACTACCTTATAATATGTATTAATTATTATACACTGTATAATTTTCAAGGAAAATCCGGTAACCACTAACCAACGAGTTCTCACTAGGCTCATTAATTATTAGGAAAATGGAATATCGTGCTGGTTCCTTTTAGACTACGTCGGCGAACACTGCCGTGAGTTTTATAGTGTAGTGGTTTATTAAATTATATTATATTATTATTAAACATTCAGGTAGTTTTGTTATATTTTTGTCGATACTTTTACAGGGTATCGAATAGAAAACTAATGAATATCGTTACCTACAAAAAATTATAACAAAGTATTAGTATTTACATAATATTGTATTGATAAAAAAAAAATATTATAAAATATTAAATTCTGTAGCCTGTAGGCTGTAGTTCATTTATTACTTTAGCAATTGCATTTGATAAACTATGTAAGCACCATTAATTTTTTGTTAAATCTTCCAAAAAATCTAGTACAATTTCTAGCCCAGACTGAGTCAGGTGGCGTAAATATAAAATTAATATTTGACCGTGTACCAATTTATAATACATTATTTATTGAATGTTTAATAATAATATAATATAATTTAAAAACCACTGCGCTATAAAACTCAGGGCAGTGTTCGCCGACGTAGTTTTGGTTGCACCAGCATGATAATCCATTTTCCTTGCTGTACATCCTGACTCCGCCGTTCTGACACTTAAAACTGTCCATCTCTTTGCAGAATCTGAGTCGTCTCTGGTAGTCTAATTTTTGTTATATTATTAAACGCCATGCGGTATTAATTTTAATAATATGATAATATAATATAATACTCACTATTGTAAACCTTATATTTGTCATGAAATTTTTTTTCCAACCTCAGAGAAACGCGTGTCGTTTATGTCATCTATAAAATCAATGTTTCGCTTTGGAAACTCGGAAGTCAGTAAAGGCACTCCGACGATGTGGTGGAGCATTTTTCCGTTCACTTCGGGATACAAGCTGAAAACTATTTACGATTGTAAGTTAAAGTTACAATATAATAGGCTAAGTTTAATTTCAGTTAATTAAATATATAAATAGTAAAACCTTCCTTAATGAACACCACCCCACCCCTCCTCCTAAATTACTCAGTCTTTTTTGGAACAAACTACAAACTTCCTACAGGTGGAAAACACATATTCTGAGGTTTCGCTGTATTTATATAATATAATATTATTATATATACTAAGTGGGTGCCTTTAAATTATTTAAATTATATTATTGTATGATATTATATTTTAACAACATAAATTAAGAACAAAATCCTGCAGGAACTCGATATAATTTTAAAATGTTTTATATTATGATTAGGGACATTTTTTTTAATGTTTATAATATACATGTCAGCAGTTGTATACGACATTGTAAACTTTGCTTATATTGGTTCTTCTCCAAAACTAGTCTGTTAATAAGCTAAAATATGACTTTTAGATCATTTAAGTTTTACGTATACAATATACATGTTACAAAATAATATTAAGCGTGCCTGCGTACCATAATAAGATGATATATTATTTTTTGATTAGTTTATCAAAATTCTGTGAAAAGATTAGAAAAAGTGTTCGATGGTTCCAACAACGGTGGATACGGTCCTAGAATATTGCCTCCAGCTAATCCACTGGAACGTTATGCGAACGACAGTAAATATTTAAGACTCTCTACTATATATAATATTATCATTATTTTATTATAAAATTATAAAATAAAATACATATTCCCACAAACGAGGTAAAACTGCGTATTGTCTTTTATCGACACAATATATCGTCGTATTCAAATGCGCAGTTATTATTAACACTGGGTTTAAATGAAATTTTTTCAGAAATTTTACCGCCAATGGAATCACACTACAACAAAATTGTTAAACGGAAACCCGGTCAGTTCATACCGGACTTGACGGTTAGTAGCTAATACCTAGAAATTATAATAGTATATCATTATGACACGAGCGCGTTTAAAGCGATGTTACGTACTAACCACTAAAAAACTTACATTGAATATTAATAATAATGTATTTTCCGTACTTAATATTATAGATGACGGCTTCCCAATTGTACGGCACTGACGATAAGTCGGATAGATCGATGAGATCGTTCTCCTGCGGTAAGACAAGCGCAAATAATTACAAACATTTTGTGACGAACCATGCTTTCGCACAATACTCAGACGTATATTTAAAGGCGTCGATAAAAGACATTTGCATCAATAGGTCGTGGGTAAGCAAGACTTTTTTTTACACAAAAAAAAACTGTTGAATAAAAGTTAAATTTTTAATTTTCTCAATTACAACATAATATACATATAGGTATGTTTTTAATTATAATACCGAAACTGAACTAGTTCTACCCTTATATACCTATGAGTATATTTTAATGTTTATTTAATGGATGAAATTACAAGTGTAATTTACCTACCTCGCAAAATATCAGTTTACTACAATACTGCAATCCGATAATGTATACTATTATATTATACTTTAAACAAATTAACTGTAAGTCTGTATAGGTACCTACTCGTTCGAAATTGTATTTTAATACCTCAAAATGCTCGGTAAAAATATTTTTTGTATGCCGTCGTTCATGAAAGTAAAGAAATTTAAAAAAATTAAGGATAAAAAAATATGCTATTTCTCCAAAAATGTTGTGTTTTGCAACGATTTCAATTAATGATTTGTAAAATAGCCCAGCAGAATGATCACTCGGCTATTCGAACGGGCCAAGATTTTGAGCACGAGCACAACGCTTTACGTGATGTCGCTCCTCGGGGTACGTGAACACAACCGACTGTCACAGAAGTGGCCGATGAGAACACAAGATGAGTTGTATAGCAAGGCCAGGAAGATTGTAGTTGGTCAAACGATGCTGACCGGAATTCTAGATGTGGAACTCAGACCGGAAGTGTACCACCATGGAATGGAATATAACCGTGGTTCCAGAAAGCCTTTAGAACTATACTTGAAAATGACTGTATCAAATATGCCAGAAAACTTGCAATACAGTTCAACGAATTTGACGCTTTACTGTAGTAACAGCAGGTCAGCCTGAGACTTTTTATGAATACAACGTTTAGTAATATGCATTATAATAATATAATACCATGATTTTAATATTTATTAATATTCATTGTTAGTCTGGAGTAGTTTTACATCGTAAACAATGAGAAAACCCAAAGCTAGAAATATGTAATGGGCATGTAGTAAGTAAGATTGTAAGAACAACTAATAATAGCAAAAGCAAAAATATCTATCCCTGCTACCCACCGGCCACAATCGAATGATGATGGTTTCATTAGCTGATACCCGTTTCATAAAATTGTGTTCAAAGTATGAAAAATAATTATTGTTTTAAACCGACAAAAATAAACCTACATTCATGGGTATTGGACTCACAAACATAATATAATATTATAATATTATTTATTATTTATAAAACTCTATTAGAATTCCTGATATTTCAGTTATCACTTAACCGATCTGTACCAACCTCTGCCCTCTGCTTTCAAACATTTTAAATTATGTATTTTTTTTTACCTATAGACTCAAGTAGGTATCCTGAATATTTTCAAAATTAAACATGAAATTATCTCATATTTATCTAGATAAAAACGTACTAATTTTTATCTTTATCTAGATAAAATTTTGTATAATTATCTTTATCTGTATCTAGATAAAAATTATTACAGTTATCTTTATCTTTATCTAGATAAATTATTAGTTATCTATTCCCAACACTGGTTATATATCTTGTTTTTGTAAACCTTAAGCAATTGGTTATTTGTTTGAAGCGTTCTTCTTATTTTTAGGTTCATAAAAGACTAAATTATTATAATATAGTTGTTTCTATATGGTCATATATAAATATATTAATGTACGTTTGTCTTGTTCGTTTTGTTTGCCAACGCACAAGAGTATTTTACAATTATATTATTCTAGACGCATTTGCGTTAGTAAATGTAGTAAAAGTAAAGAGTTTTTTTTCTTCTTGTTTTCTTATTATTATATAAATAAAATGGGCACAAACCATAAACGCTTCCATATTTTATTATATAAAATGTGTGAAAGTCACCACGCCTCTTTATCAAATCGCAGTTGCGATCCGCCAACTTAATTAATTATTACCATGCGTACCTATTATAATTATCTTATAAGTGAATTCGGTTTTATAATGAAAACATTTTTTCAATTTGCAAATTATCTCTTACAAAAGACGATTTGAAAACTTAATTTTCTAGCTGGCTATTTACTCAAGTAATCATGCTTATATTCTGAAATTGGTATCAAAAAATAAGGTGTGTTTACGAGAATTTGATAATAAAATATTGAAATTGGTGGGTGTTTAACAAACTTAATATACCGGAAAGTATATTTTAAAGGATCTTAATATAAAATAAACAAATTAAATATCTTTAATTAAGTAAAAATATAATTAAATTCCACAGTTTTAATAAAAGTCATACTAAATTGAAAATTATTATATTTAAACCTGAGATTAGATAGGTACCTACGCTATTAAAATAGTTTTAATTGCTTTACTTAAAAATGTATATATACTTACTATATAAAAATTTAAAAAAAATGGGTATTTTCAAGACGTATAAGAAATAGATAAAGTGGTTTTATTTAACTATTCAGGATTAGTTCAAAATATTTAAATTGAGTAAATATCGTGGGTTTTTTTAACAAATTAAAATACTGGAAGGTTTCAGATAGATAAATTAAAAATAAATATTTACATAAAATTTATAATTAAAATTTGGTAAGGAGCTTTTTTCTTAAATTTATTTTATTTAAAGCTCACATACGATATTCTGCTAAAAATTGTTCAAATTTGTTCGGTAAAAAGATGTCATGTTATAACATAAAATTAAAAAAAATTGTAATAATATAATAAATTCTCTTATAACAGAAAACGGTTTTATAATGAAACATTTTGGGATTAATTTGCAAAATATTCCTTACAAAAGATTATTTCAAGACATAAATTTCTAGCTGAATATATATTCAAGTTATTGTGCCTTTATTCTGGAATTGGTATCAAAAAATAAGGTGTGTTTTCGAAAATTACCTTATCAAATATTGCAATTGGTGGGTGTTTAACAAACTTAATATACCGGAAAGTATATTTAAAAAAATTTTATTATAGAATAAATAAATAAAATAATATCTTTATTTAAGTAAAAATTAAATTAAATTTGAGATAAGTTAGGTATGCTTTTAAAATAGTTTTAATTGCTTTAATTAAAAATGAATATATACTTACTATCTAAAAATTTTAAATTTGGGTATATTCAAGGCGTATAAGAAATAGAGAAAATGGTTTTAATTAACTATTTAGGATTAGTTAAAAATATTTAGATTGATTAAATACCGTGTTGTATTTAAACAAACTAAAATGCTGGAAAGTATCAGATAGACAAAATAAAATTAAATATTTAATTAAAATTTGGTATAGACCATTTTCCTTAAATGTATAATATTAATTAAAGCTAAGATATGATATTCTATTAAAAATTGTTCAACACACCAACGACTCTAAACCTGTGGATTTCACCAAGTCAAAAATATCGACTCCATTGAACGTGTCCGGTGCCCACAAGTGTTTGGTGGTGAGACTATTTGTCAATATTGCGTTAACGATAGAACTGTTAGACAGGAATTTGGCTGTCATTGATTTTAGGGAGTGTAAAGCAGATTCCGAAACTTGTTCGCTTCCCTAGCGTACCTCTATAGATTTTAGTCACGATCTAGACTTGTATAATACGGGTACCTACTAGTTGATGATAATAATTTATGGTATCATATTTTGAAGCGTATTATACTTTCATAGATCATTATTTAAAAAGCAATATTATATTTAACATTAGTTGAACGATGTGGTTATATATTATGCAGGGAAAACAGATGTACAGGACTCACGAATAAAAAGTCATCTAAGATTGCGTAG
>NC_042495.1:18448603-18453026 GCF_005508785.2 Acyrthosiphon pisum
CAGTTAAGTTAGTTAAAAGTTATTATACACTTAACCTAACCCGTGGTCTTGTCGTGATTTAAACAATGCTCTTGTATACGGGGCGTTTCAAATGCTGTGCGTCAAAACCGTGGACTAGGCTTTGTCGCATGGAAATTTAAATACCTCGTGTGACAATTAATGCACCTTAAAAATGTTGTATCAGTCATAACGTGTCAACGCTTGATCCTCGATGATCGAATGGAAAACATCCGTAGTTCCAGCAAGCCTTTTGAACTGTAATTGACGATGGCTGTATCAAATCTGCCAGAAAAATAGCAATACAGTTCAACGAATTTTACGCTTTACATTAGTAACGCCAGGTTAGTCTGAGACTTTTTATGGATACACCAATAATAACTAAAGAAATGTCCACTTTAAATTTTGGCCCTTACGAATATTATGTTTTATCAGTGATTTACAGAACAGGGTGCATGTATAATAGCCATATAACATGGTACATAATAATAATAGTGTAAAAAAAGCTATTAGGTATACCAACATGGTAGTTCATGATTTAAGTTAAAAACTTCGGGGCCGATGCATTTTTAGTAAACAAAAATATAGGGCAAAACTCTCCGGCCCTGTTAAATAGTAGAATTTCGTTAATTTTTTGATTATTATTTAAAAGAAGGGAAGATTCTGTTTTTCAAATGTGCTTTTTATTCGTGAGTACTGTACGTCTGCTGTACCTGCATAATAAAAACCCACATCGTTCAACTAATGATAAATATTATATGGTTTTTTAAATAATTATTTATGAAAGTATAATACGCTTCAAACTATGATATAAATTATAATCATCAACTAGTAGGTACCCGTATTGTACAACTCTAGATGGTGACCAGAAATTGTAGAGGTGCAATAGGGAAGTGAAACTAAACATGTGGGAAACTGTTCTAGTCCCCGGAGAACTATAATTTCAGAAACATGAGCAATTTCAACGACATTCACATATAATTATACGTGTATACGATTTTATTTTACTATACTTTTAGTCAAGTTTCGGAAGCTGCTTTAAGAGACTCGCTGAAATTAATGATGAGTTCGGAGATACGCATGGTCAACGATGAGGGTCCCTTGACAGAACAGCTTACCAAGATACTTATGTCACTCTCGAGAGATAAAAGTTTACAGATAAATGTTTCAATAACTACAGAAGACGGTTAGGACTGCCTGCTTACAAAATCTTTTTTGATCTGACCGGAAACTATGAAACTGCAACGGGATTGGAAAAATTGTATAGTACCGTGGAGTTGGTGGAGTTGTTAACCGGCGTGTTGACGGAAAAATTCAGTTCCGGAGTTCCACTCACGGCCAAAGTCCTGTCTAGCAGTTATATCGTTAACGCAATACTGACAAATAGTCTCACCACCAAACACTTGTGGGCACCGGACACGTTTGGTGGAGTCGAATTTTTTAATTTGGTGAAGTCCACCAGTTTAGAATCGTTGGTGTGTCGAAACGTGGACAATTGCAACGAGCTAAAAAAACGAGTCTTTTTTCAAGTTTTCGAACCTAATGGGAAAATCATCATGTAAGTACCTATTGAACATTTTAATATAATATTTTCAAACAATATGTGGCGATAAAGAAGGACATTTTTACTAATAATATGGTCACGAGTTTGACGAGTAAATAAGAAGCCTGCTTGCAAATAATGTGTGCGCGCAAGCGTAATACCTATAATTTATAGCTTAGCTGTGACCGCGGACTCGTCGTGATATCACGTATCTGATTTTAAATTTCAGATGCAAATCTTTGGACAAAAATCGTCAGTTATGTGTCAGCCATAAGTAAGTACCTATTGAACACTTCCATATAATAGCGTTATCTAACAATATGTGGAGATACCGAAGCGCAACTGTGATAATAATATTGTAGTCACGAGTTTGTGTCAATAAAATATTATGTATTCACGAAAATAATACGTATGTACAGCTACGACCCATGGTCTTGTCGTGATTTAAACAATCCTCTTGTATACGGGGTGTTTCAAATGCCGTGCGTCAAAACGGTGGACTAGGCTTTTGTCGCACGGACATTTTAAATACCTCGTGTGACAATTAATGCACCTTCAAAATATTGTATCAGTCATGTGTGTTTACTAGAAACAACACCGTATATTGTTATTTATAATAGTTAAGCGACTTCACTTATTATCAAACTCTTAGCTAGGAACATTTCCCGTGTCCCTGCGTTGGCTTATCAGCGGTGTTATAGTTTTTATACAAATTATACTGCTGCAGTCAATTAAAATTTCTTCTTGTTTAGGCGTACTCATACACAGTGTGTTGAAACGTGGAAAATTGCAACAAGCGGAAAGTTACGCGAAACAAGTAAATTTGTAAATATTGCAATAGATATTGCAATGTTTATATACATTGGAATATTTTTTCTGTAGGACCAAGGATTAAAATATTAGTTTTCGTAGTTCTGGCACGCCGTTATCAAGCCAAACATAATCTTTTAAAATTTAACAGTATGTATTCGGTAATTTATAATATGTAAGTATTATTATGCGATCATTAGGTATTATAACCCATATTAATTTATTTACTATGTTCAATTAAGGTTATAATTCTTGATTTTGCAAACCTTAAGCAATTGGTTATTTGTTTGAAGCGTTCTTCTTATTTTTAGGTTCATAAAAGACTAAATTATTATAATATAGTTGTTTTTATATGATCATATTTATGTAGGTACGTTTGTCTTGTTCGTTTTGTTTGCCAACGCGCAAGGGTATTTTACAATTATATTATTCTAGACGCATTTGCGTTCAAAGTAAAGAGTTTTTTCTTCTTGTTTTCTTATTATTATATAAATAATATGGGCACAAACCATAAACGCTTCCATGCAGAATGATCACTCGGCCATTCGAACGGGCCGAGATTTTGAGCACGAGCGCAACGGTTTACATCACGTCGCTCCTCTGGGTACGTGAACACAACCGACTGTCACAGAAGTGGCCGATGTGGACACAAGATGAGCTGTATAGCAAGGCCAGGAAGATTGTAGTTGGTCAAATGATGCTGACCGGAATCCTAAATGTGGAACTCAGACCGGAAGTGTACCACCATCGAATGGAATACATCCGTGGTTCCAGAAAGCCCTTAGAACTATACTTGAAAATGACTGTATCAAATATGCCAGAAAACTTGCAATAAATATAAAAATGTAAGCATTGAATTAGAGTTTAAATATTTGTATTTAATTACCATTATTTGTCTGTTGTAATGCATAATGTAGTTTTATAAATTTTTTGTATTAAGGTATAACCTATAGGCTATATTAACTTCCTCCTAGAATGCAACTAAGAAATAATAATTAACTTAAATAGGTATTTTGGTTTGGTGGGTGGGTGGGTTGTCAAATATGATTTGCCCTACATATATTTTTATATTTCGGCGCCCCTGCATTATAATAATATAATACCATGATTTTAATATTTATTAATATTCATTGTTAGTCTGGAGTAGTTTTACATCGTAAACAATGAGAAAACCCAAAGCTAGAAATATGTAATGGGCATGTAGTAAGATTGTAAGAACAACTAATAATAGCAAAAGCCAAAATATCTATCCCTGCTATCCGCCGCGCCGACCACAATCGAATGATGATGGTCTCATTAGCTGATACCCGTTTCATAAAATTGTGTTCAAAGTATGAAAAATAATTATTGTTTTAAACCGACAAAAATAAACCTACATTCATGGGTATTGGACTCACAAGCATAATATAATATTATAATATTATTTATTATTTATAAAACCCTATTAGAAAATTCTGATATTTCAGTTATCACTTAACCGATCTGTACCGACCTCTGTCCTCTGCTTTCAAACATTTTAAATTATGTATTTTTTTTTACCTATAGACTCAAGTAGGTATCCTGAATATTTTCAAAATTAAACATGAAATTATCTCATATTTATCTAGATAAAAATGTACTAATTTTTATCTTTATCTTTATCTAGATAAATTATTAGTTATCTATTCCCAACACTGGTTATATATCTTGTTTTTGCAAACCTTAAGCAATTGGTTATTTGTTTGAAGCGTTCTTCTTATTTTTAGGTTCATAAAAGACTAAATTATTATAATATAGTTGTTTCTATATGGTCATATATAAATATATTAATGTACGTTTGTCTTGTTCGTTTTGTTTGCCAACGCACAAGAGTATTTTACAATTATATTATTCTAGACGCATTTGCGTTAGTAAATGTAGTAAAAGTAAAGAGTTTTTTTTCTTCTTGTTTTCTTATTATTATATAAATAAAATGGGCACAAACCATAAACGCTTCCATATTTTATTATATAAAATGTGTGAAAGTCACCACGCCTCTTTATCAAATCGCAGTTGCGATCCGCCAACTTAATTAATTATTACCATGCGTACCTA
>NC_042495.1:18453634-18454698 GCF_005508785.2 Acyrthosiphon pisum
AAATTTATATTGAAATTTGGTAAGGAGCATTTTCTTAAATTTATTTTATTTAAAGCTCAGATATGATATTCTACTAAAAATTGTTTAATTTATTGGATTAAAAATGTATTGTTGTAAACTAAAAATTAAAAAAAATAGTAGTATTATATTTCTCTAAAAAGAAAAAACGGTATAATAATGAATAAATGTGGGATTAATTTGTGAAATATTTCTTACAAAAGGTATGATGTGTAGACATATATTTTTTAGTTGGCTATATAGTCAAGTAATCGTACTTATATTCTGAAAATTGGTATCAAAAAATAAGATGTGTTTACGAGAATTTGCTAATAAAATATTGAAATTGGCGTGTGTTTCACAAACTTAATATACCGGAAAGTATATTTTAAAAAATTGTATTATAGTTTAAAGAAATTAAATATCTTCATATAAGTAAAAAGTTAATTCAATTCTACAGTTTTAATAAAATTAATACTAAATTGAAAATTATTTTATTTAAATCTGAGATTAGATGGGTACACTATTGAAATAGTTGTAATTCCTTTACTTAAAAATGTATATTATATATCTAATAGATATTAAAAATAATGGATATATTCAGGCGTATAAGAAATAGAGATAATAGTTTTATTTAACTATTTAGGATTAGTTTAAAATATTTAAATTGAGTAAATATCGTGTGGTTTTTTAACAAACTAAAAAGCTGGAAAGTATCAGATAGACAAATTATTATTAAATATTTAAATAAAATTTATAATTAAAATTTAGTATAGACCATTTTTCTTAAATTTATATTAATTAAAAGCTCAGATCAGAGGCGTATTTAGGGGGGGGCGACTGGGGGCGATCGCCCCGGGCGCCAAAAGCTGAGTCCCTTGAAGGGGCGCCGTGGCTTTGGGGTTTTTAAAGTGAAATTATAATAAAATAAAATTATTTTTATTTTTTATTTATTGGATTTATTGAAAAATGAATAATTAAATTATTGATAACGGATAAGTGATAATCTGTATCATAAATTCTTTATTATCATATAATTATTATTGAATAGAGCTCGGCTATAAATA
>NC_042495.1:18454798-18457962 GCF_005508785.2 Acyrthosiphon pisum
GGGGTTGTTGGATCTGTATATGTATACAATTCTGGAAGTGGGGGAAAACGATTGCCCCAAAAATACTGTTACATCTCCCCAAAAACTCAATAAAAATGAGGTTTGTACATCATCCAGCTTAAATAAAAATTGTTATTATTTATGTGGAACAATAATTTATATTTCAAATGTCTATAGTGTTGGAAAATGTGCAACGGAGTTGGTGCCAGCCTCCTGAAAATCGAAGACGTGTTTATGAACAAGTACCTCAACTCGACGTTGTTGTATGTCCGATCCAATATTGTAGGTAAGTTATAAGTCATTGTGTATTTAATACAATAAAAGCATAGTAAAACAATGATTAATAGACTATATTAATATAGTAACTACCTACTTAATTAATTTAATATACCTGACCGTACCTGCGCATAATTATAATAATTTATTATATGTTTGAATTCATTAGAACGATGCCGTATCAGACGTCGCTCCCAAACCGGTCAACATCCACCAATATAACTGTAAGTTGAAAACTTCTATATTTAAAATTTTTTATAGTATAATATTTATCTAATAAATTAATTTTCTTTAGCATTCCGCAAGAATGAAAGGTACAGTTTGAAAACTTACCAAAGTTATCTGGTGGATTTCAAAACGTTGGTCAGCAGCCGTCGAGGATCGTCATGATGTACTGATGTAGTACGAAAAGTTATTATTGGAACGGACATAATATTACGTTGAGAAACTACCTGTTCATAACACACTTTTGGTTTTTTGGCCAATTCCGTTTCCATTTTTAATAATTAATTTATTTGATTAAAAATGTATTGTTGTAAACTAAAAATAAAAAAAAATAGTAGTATTATATTTCTCTTATAAGAAAAAACGGTATTATAATGAATAAATGTGGGATTAATTTGTGAAATATTTCTTACAAAAGATATGATTTGTAGACATATATTTTCTAGTTGGCTATATACTCAAGTAATCGTATACTTATATTCTGAAATTGGTATCAAAAAATAAGATGTTTTTACGAGAATTTGCTAATAAAATATTGAATTTGGTGGGTGTTTAACAAACTTAATTTACCGGAAATTGTATTAAAGGATTTTAATATAAAATAAACAAATTAAATCTTTAATTAAGTAAAAATATAATTAAATTCCACAGTTTTAATAAAATTCATACTAAATTGAAAATTATTTTATTTAAATCTGAGATAAGGTAGGTGCACTATTGAAATATTTGTAATTGCTTTACTTAAAAATGTTTATATGTCTAATGTCTAAAAATTAAAAATAATGGGTATATTCAGGCGTATAAGAAATAGAGATAATAGTTTTATTTAACTATTTAGGATTAGTTTAAAATATTTAAATTGAGTAAATATCGTGGGGTTTTTTAACAAACTAAAATGCTGGAAAGTATCAGATAGACAAATTAATATTAAATATTTAAATAAAATGTATAATTAAAATTTGGTATAAGTCCATTTTTCTTAAATTTATATTAATTAAAAGCTCATATATGATATTAAACTAAAAATTGTTCAAATTTGTTTGGTAAAAAATGTATTGTTACCTATAACATAAAATTAAAAAAAATAGTATTATTATATTTCTCTTATAAAGGGAAAACGGTTTTATAATGAAAAAATTTGGGATTAATTTGCAAAATCTTTCTTACAGAAAATGATGTGAAGACATATATTTTCCATGAGGGCTATATAATCAAGTAATTGTGCTTATATTCTGAAATTGGTATCAAAAAATACGATGTGTTTACGTATGCTAATAAAATATTGAAATTGGTGGGTGTTTAACAAACTTAATATACCGAAAAGTATATTTTAAAGGATTTTAATATAAAATAAACAAATTAAATCTTTAATTAAGTAAAAATATAATTAAATTCTACAGTTTTAATAAAATTCATACTAAATTGAAAATTATTTTATTTAAATCTGAGATAAGATAGATAAAATAGTTTTAATTGCTCAAGTTAAAAATGTATATGTGTCTACTATCTAAAAATTATAAATA
This sequence comes from Acyrthosiphon pisum, assembly GCF_005508785.2. Lineage (NCBI taxonomy): Eukaryota > Metazoa > Arthropoda > Insecta > Hemiptera > Aphididae > Acyrthosiphon > Acyrthosiphon pisum. The sequence goes on from NC_042495.1 coordinate 18,456,823, forward strand.
TGTGTATATTCAAGGCGTATAAGAAATAGAGAAAATGGTTTTATTTAACTATTTAGGATTAGTTTAAAATATTTAAATTGAGTAAATGTCGTGGGGTTTTTTAACAAATTAAAATACTGGAAGACAGTGGTGCCAAACAATTTTTTTTAGGTGCGGCAATGAACAATTACTTATACCCACCTAACTTTTTAGTAATTTTAAAATGTGTTCATTGCTATTGTCAATTTAGATTTAATTTTAGAAAACATCAATTAATCTCAAATTACTATACTATTATACATTTTACTACATTTATAACGAATACAATTAATTTAAAGAAACATAATATACCTAGTGTTTTATTTTTTTTTTTGATATTGCTGACTAGTAGATAAAAATGTATAAGCACTATTTTCATCGCAGCCAATTGAAGGCCTTGGGTAAATAACTAGGAGGTTATAGTATAATTTTTTTTAAGACTTCAAACTTCATGGTCATTAGCTGGTTTTTACTGTAGACAACAAAGGCGCAAATAGAGGAGGGCTTTAGGCCTATGCCCCGCCCCGCCCCCCCCAAAAAAAAAAATGTCGATAGTCATCCCAAACATTTCCTACATTTTGTTTTAAGCTTATTCAATATTATCAAAGTAAGGCCCTATTAGCCCCCCCCCCCAATTCTCAAACGCTATTTGCGCCATGGTAGACAATGTTTCAAACCATTATTTTTAACTTGCAATTCACTATGTCATGCGAGAGGATCAAAAATGAACTTCATTTTTTTGACACTCTGCGACGGTTTGTATGGGGGCTACGGTTGGTATGCATTTTTTTTAGGCAGATAGATCATCACAAAGAACCCAGGTGGTCACCCATCTGGGAGCCTGCTCGACCGCTGCACACATTACTATATTAGTGACTGAGTCCAATCACCGTGCTTCACCAGGTCACCATAAAATAAACTCTAATAGCAACCACTTTAAATTGTTTATTATATTATGTTTATATATTTACTACCTAGTTTAAATGTTTGTCAAATATATTATATGTAGCATTTGACATATCAACAAATTGTATACAATATTACAATCATTAATATAGCAATAGTATTGAGTAGTAAAATATATAATGGTATATATAGATTAGAGTAAATTGAATCATTTGT
>NC_042495.1:18458062-18460100 GCF_005508785.2 Acyrthosiphon pisum
CATTATAGTACCACCGATTGCCACATGCTATTTGATCGTTGATTACTTCATGTCAGTCGTCGTTGCTATTTATGATAACGCCTAGATAACTGTTATATAAGACCTATGGTATTTGTCTAGGCTTCTTCTTGCTAACATTAAATATTTCGTATTTTTCTAATTTACACACAGCCCTGTGTTTTACTTGCTCTCAAGAATTTGGACAACTATTTTTGACTTCATCTCTTGTCTTCCTTATTACCACAGTATCATTAGTGTACGCAAATATTACTCGTTCTCCGCATATTTACATTTTTCGACCATCTCATACTTTTTTCATTGCATTTTCTGAGATTAACGCTTGACTTTACTTCAAAGGTACCTATTTCATTAACAAATTTCCCATTAGAGGTTTGATATTTCATAGAAAGTCATACATTTCCTATAAAATCTTCGATAATTTCCATATAATCTGACGTTTCTCATACAATACTTGAAAATTCCCAGTAAAGATTGCAGTTGTACCTACTGATGATATTCTAGTGGTCCTGCTGTTTGGTTCGTTCACGAAGTGCAGTTCGCTGGCGTATTCGTGTGGTTTGTTCACGACATGCATATCACTGACGTACGTGCGGTTCGCTGACGACGTGCGGGTCGCTGTCGTAACGGGCGGTTCGCTGACGAATTGTGGTTCGATGACGATGTGCAGTTTGCCTGATACTTTATACATTTTCGATAGATTCCATGATATTTCCCATTAAAGAGGCTAGATATTTCCAATTTAGTGTTTAATATTTCACAGACGAGCATACATTTTTCTCGCATACTTCTCACAAAATCTAGCTTACAATGTGGATTATGCCTACTGGGGACACCACAATAAAAAAAACGCGCCATATGTGTAATACCTCTTGCGTTTAAACAACACAAACGTAATGTTTATGTCGTTTGCAAAGTGGTGAGGAAACTTACACAAAATTGTCATCCTGAATTATTGAGTACTAATTGTTGCGATAAATAATTACGGAGATTTTTTACATAAATAAGTGACCTAAGTTTAAAAAAATTTGGATTTAGAGATACTATGGGTTCTAGTCAAGTCTGACGAGAAAAAGGCCAACTAAGATGAGAAATGTATACCGACTTTTTTTCGTCAAACTCTCATTAGGAAAAGATAAACACTGATGCAAAGATGTCAAATCTGATGAGAAAAAGGTCAACTCTGTTGAGAAAGACTCGTAGTCGAAGAGAGCTGTCGACCAAAGCGTACCCGTGGGAGGTGTGCAATCGGTTATTCGTGGGTAACGAGATGCTCACTCAGCACATGCGAACGTACACGGGTCAACGGTTGTCAATCTGTAGTCGTGTGCGGAAAATCGTTCTCACGGTCCGACGACCTGATCAGGCACCAGTGCACGCACAGTTGACAAAAACCTAACCAGTGCCACTGGGACACGATCTCCAAGCGCATGCGCAAACACGTGTAAACCTACCGTCACCACGTCGCCATTTTTGTGTCTATGTGCATGTGCGATAACGGCTGCACAAAGTAGAGCCGGCCGACGAGTATACGTGTGTGTATGTGTGCGCGGACGGCGACTTACACGCAACCCATCGCGTGTGTTAATTCGTCTTATCGATAGCTCTGTGGGAAGGCCAAAGAGAGAAAGAACGATAGAGAGAGAGAGAGAGAGTGAGAGTGAGTGGACTGTATATTAGAAGCTGGTTTGTCTATAATTAACACTAAATATAATGAGTGTGAGGTATCCTAACATTAAAGCAAAACGACGCTGTTTTGTTGTATAAAATATAAGAAAAAAATTGTATATTTCGATTTTTGCATCAATTGCCTTAAAACTAGGGTTAGTAAATATAATATATGTATATAATGCGCGATCACAGACGATCGGCCAATAAATCAAACAACGATACTAAATAATAGGTAATAACAGTAATAAGCACCACGATGGGTGAAAATCATATGACAAATAAAGTGCGTGTGTACGACCTGGTCCGCAAATTGGTGACGGCTGGGCGGCTGTCGGCTGTCGGCGTCCTG
>NC_042495.1:18460893-18473908 GCF_005508785.2 Acyrthosiphon pisum
TGCAGATGGCACGGAACAAAATAAATACATAGGAGGATATCGGGACTGGATCAAGTTATGTGCTACGTCAGACGGTTTTGAGCTTGGGCATCGCGGAACACAGCTTTCAATTGGCGCGCGGCGCCGACGTAGTTGGTACCGCAGTCAGAATATAGGCGGAATGCCGCGGAATGCCGCGTCTTGCGACAAAACGGTCCAATGCTGCAAGGAAGGCATCGGTGCTCAGATCAGACACAATTTCGAGGTGGACTGCCTTAACGGACATACAGACGAATAATGCGAGGTAGACCCTGACTGACTGCGCATTGCGACGACGATGTTCCTTGATAAGGAACGGGCCCCCGTAGTCCATCCCGACATGCGAAAACGGTCGATGCGGTTGGACCCGGTAGGACGGAAGGTCTGCCATGAGTGGCTGAGGGCGGACAGCTTTGTGGCGGGTGCACGGCACGCATGAAAAAATAACACGACGAACCGCTGCGCGACCCGACAAAATCCAGAATTTTTGTCTTAACATTGACAATACCAATTTTGAGCCGCCGTGTAGAAATGACAAGTGGTAGTGGCGGATGATCAATTCGGTGAGATGTGAGGATCGCGGCAGTAAAATCGGGTGCTTTGCGTCATGACTGGCATTGGAAAAACGCAGCCGGCCTCCGACTCGTATGATATCCTTCCCGTCGACGTAGGGTGCCAGTTGTGCCAAAGACGGCGGCGAAATCACGGATTGATTTTTCAACATTTTTCTCAAGTCTGAAAAATAATTTTGCTGTGTGCGTTGCACGGCAATCGATAAAGACTTTTCTCGTTCAGTAAACGTGATTGGACCAACGCAGACAGGTTGTCGACGGAGCCGGTGAGACAAATAGCGCAATATGTATGACAATACGCGCAGCATTTTACCGAGCGACGAAAATCGATCAATAAAATCTAATGATGACGTGTGAACGTTGACAGCTAACGTAGCGACGGCATTGGGCCGAATTTCGGGCAGCTGGCTCGGGGCAAGCGGAGTAAATTTCGACGACGGCCATCGGTGTTCGGGAAGTCACACGAACTCCGGACCGTTCCAGTAGGTAGACGAAGAGAGCTTTGATTTTGGCAGAAGTCCACGGGAGGCTGGATCTGCGGGATTGTCGTTCGTTGATACGTAGTTCCACACATAACCAGGTAATAACTGACATATTTTGGCAACCCGGTTGGTCACAAAAATTTTGAAATGTTTTGGGTCCGACGTTAACCACGACAAAACGACCGATGAGTCCGACCACGCTCGCAAACGTGATACGGTAATTTCACTGGACAACACGGAATGCACGTGATGAAGCGTTCGGGCGAGTAACAGAGCGCCGCACAGCTCTAAGCGCGGTATGGATAACGATTCGTCGGCGGCAGAGCTCTTCAGGGGGGCAACTTTGGTTTTGCTGGTGATGAATTTCACAGAAATGTTGCCCGCAGTATCGACGATGCGAAGGTAAATGACGGCCGCATAACCTTTAACTGATGAGTCTGCGAAGCCTAGTAGCTGGATGTCCCGATGACAGGTGACGTCAATGTGACGCGGTAGATTTAAGTCGAATACTAGCGGCAACTCCGTACAAAATTGTTGCCACATGGATTGTAACTCGTCGGGCATCTGATCGTCCCAGCCGAGTTTTGTACACCATAATAACTGCATGAAGCACTTTGCCCACAGCAACATTGGGCCGAGCGCGCTGATGGGGTCGAACAAACGCGCGATGATGGACTACACCTGACGTTTTGTCGACGATATTTGTTGAATGCTGGTGTGATATGCAAATTGATCGGTGTTCGGATCCCAATGCAGACCGAGAACCTTCACGGCGTGTTCTTCGCGTGGATCGAACGATATAGATTGTACTCGGTCCTCGGACGGGACAGATTCGAGTACGGCGGTACTGTTGCTAGTCCACTTGCTCAATGTACAGGCGCCGCTGCGTAGTAAACCAACAATATCTTCTTTGCGGAGTAATAGAGCTCTTCGGTGTCAGCTCCGATCACGATGTCGTCGACATAAGCTGCTCTAGTAAGGACGTCTTTGGCAAGTGGAAAACGATGACCGTCTTGCTGGTCGAGTTCGTGAAGACAGCGAATGGCGAGATACGGTGCGCAGCTGAGACCGTACGTCACAGTACACAACTGAAACTCGACGAGGTCGTCAGTGGGCGAGTCGCGCCAAAATATGTGTTGAAATGTACGATCTTCCGGACGAATTAAAATTTGTCGATACATTTTGACGATGTCAGCGGACAAAATGTACCTATGCATGCGGCAACGAAGTAGTATGACGTGAACCTATTCATACCATTATACATTTATACGGTACGTCGGTATTGCCTTGAGTTTATATAACAGCTATTTAAATTGCAAGATTATTATTATTTAATATTTGTGATTATGCTGTCATAATCAAAATATCTCTTCAAACCCAATGTAAAAAAAATTCAATGATAAAAACAAAATATAAACGGATGCATTCTCGTGATCATGAGCAATGCAGACTGTCAGGATAACAGTAAAAAAATTGGTGACGATACGCTGAACGGTGTGGATTAATTGTATGCGTTACAAAAAAACGGGACTTGCTTTTATAGTATAGACTCAAGACCGGAGTAAGGGGAGAGTCTAGCCCCGGGGCCGTCTCAAGTACCAAAATGAAATTGGCCCAAACAATCTTAAGCTAATACACATTTTTCAGTGATTTTAAAGAATAGTTTTTCTATATTTTAAAAACCATTTTTTTTTTTTTTGGGCAAAAACAACTAAATAGTAAATACCTACAAAAGCACTGTGGTAGAAAAGACGCATTTTACTGCTACTTAATATATGTTATAAATAAGTATACTGTTAATAAATTTAAAAGTTATTATGAAAATTTTAATTTAAGTTAATGAAATATGAAGTATTAACTTTTATTTATACTACAATTTATTAGTAATTTTATAGACATTAATTATATATACTTACAGTACCTACTTATTAATTTTATAATTTTATAATGCAATTGTCAATTTGTGAAATAGTTAGAAAAATGTACTTTCCCGCGGGCGTAGCGAGTGGCTTTTTAAAGCATGTTTTGTCAAAAGGGCCAATAAAAAATTTCAGCCTCGGGGCCCAATAGGTTCTTAATCCGGCCTTGAGTATAGTGCTAAAAATAGGTATTAACACAATAATTCAACAATCATTGATAACATCAGCTCCTGCTTAAAACAATACTATTAAAGTTGAAATAAAAACAGCACATTGCCAATTTCAACTCAAATCGCAGTTAAAATTAACGTTTTATTAGCTGGTGAAAATAAGCAAATTATAATTGCTTAGATAATAATTACATTCCATGTTATTTTCAATGTACGTAACGGTTTTATTTTAACAAGATTATATTCAAATTAATTATATTAATAAGTTGAAATAATAATATGTGTATTGTTATTTTAATATTAATTATAGTCAAACCATATGACTTAAATCATGGGTCACCAAATGGCGGCCCGCGAACAAATTTTATCCGGCCCGCAGACAAAAAATAAATACACATATTACGACAACATTCTATAATATATATTCTATGACATATAGAATCTATGTGTTATTCTATTTGGTTAAAATATGTGTCCGAAAAGAAATACCCAACGCTAAAATTATTATTAGGTACTGGAAATGTGTACGATGTTTCGTTCCACGTATGATTGTGAATCATCTTTTTCAAAAATGAATTTTATTAAAAACAAGTTCAGATCCCGGCTAACTAACAAACATCTTGAAATGATTATGAAGATAGCATGCACTAACTAGACCCTCAATTTTAAACAGTAGTCGAGGGCAAGATTTGTAATTTTTCTCACTAAACAAATTTCTATTTTATTGTATTTACAATTAATTTTAATTTTAAATTTTTCAAATGTTTGTAATATTAATTACGTTCTTAATGTTTAAAAACAATGAGAAATAATAAATAAAAAAATAATGCTCTCATTACATCCAATTTTAAAATAATACCTATTGTCCTATTATATGTTGAAAATTTATACTTAGAATTTTAATGGCCCGCAAAAAATTTTCAGATTCCCAATGTGGCCCTTCAAAAATATTAATTGGTGACCCCCTGGATTAAATATACTCCTCTTAGTGTTAATTCAAATACAAAATTTGTATAATTAACAACTTCACTGTCAACCACATTATAAAAAGTTAAATCAACAATAGTATTTCTATGTGTGAAATAAGTTTAACTAGTAATAAATCTGCAAGCGTTATTAGATTGTTTTTAATATATATACATTTTTTTTTTACATAACCGTAACCCGTGGCCCTATGTGTTGTAGAATAGTAGCATTGTGGCCCAGCTCTGGGTTATACATAGGTAACTTATAATAATTAATATTGTAATTTAATTAGATACCAAACAAATATAAATTCTCAACCGCTGTGTCTATGGGCACTGACGGGAGAATGTAGGTATTAGAAGCTATATAAACTTGCGGACCAATCTGTATTGTTAAGTCTGGCGTGCGAACTATGAAATATCTAACTGAAATAGATAACCAGACAAAGATTTCTGTAAAAAAACATACGTTTTATCAATATACCGTATAGGTACTGAGTATAATATTTAAGTTCTATGGATTTATCAATATATTTTATAATATCTATGGCAATCGTCAATTGTCAAAATTTGTCGGCGACGATTAACAATTCTAATAATTTCAGAAAATACTATTGTATTATAAGTATAATATATTGTATTTGATTTGAGTGGACAAAAAAATAATTAGCCATCAATATAGACGAATAGTTCGTTAAGCTGAATATATCACGATGTAAGTTTTAACACAAACTCGCACATTTTGTTATCAGGTTATTTTCATAAAATATTTCGATACTTTCAAGTTTCAGTTCGGAGCGAGATGAAAATGGATGAAGTAGCTGTTTCATCGTCGACGGCGGTACTGTAGCTATAGTTACAGCTATAGCTATACACCGGAAGAGTCGATGTTTACGCGTAAGCTTACTTTCATATTACTACGATTTTACATTTACTTTTTAGACTTAAATTAAAAATGTATTGCCATGGGCAATCTGTTAACTGGGTGACTTAGAAGCATTTAGAAGTCTAATCCCAAAAGCGCAATATATAAAATACGCGAGACCGAATAGTCCAAAGACCGTCTTCGTTTCACCAAGCCAGGTTTAATACGTACCTTTTTGCATAATGTATATAATAATATTAATATTATGTACAGAATCTATATACCTATCGTGGCGTAGCCATGGGAGGGGCTGAGGGGGCTGCAGCCCCCCCACGAAATGTTAACAAAATTTAAAAATTATTTTAATGGTCTATGATGGTCGCTCAAAAAGTCTTAAATTGTATTTAAAATATACATAAATACATTATACACCTCATAAATTTTATTAGCATACTTACATCTTTTTTAACGTAGTTTATACCCTAGATGGCTAAATATAGGTTTTAAATGTTTTGCAATTATATATTTTACTATAGATACTTATTATTTTTCATTATAATATAATATAACGATACACTTAAAATTAAATTAGTTGCTATCGCAAGGCAGACAGTCTTAAAACAAACTATTTTCTGGGTGTTTTCAAAGCGGATTATGTATACTAGTATCGATTTTATTATATTAGGTACGTATAAAATCACCGGCACAAGATGCAGACAGCATTTTAAAAATTAAAATCATAAAATAAAATATTAAATAATGTAGTAGTAAAAGATGGAAACTGTAGTTTATTCTTATTTATAATCCAATTCATGTAACCGGGAATGTAACTATTAAATTCATCATTGAAATATGAAAATTAAATCTTTATTACGTATACCTAGTACCTACTTATCGTTTACACAGACCACAAGAAAAAATAATTAAAAAAAAATACAAAATTAAAGAACACTTCATTGTAAAATTAATACAGTCATCGATCCGCTCAGAATCTAAAATCTAAAATATATCCGATACATTTAAAATAAACATATTAAATCATAATTATTAATTTCGTAATCAGCAGTAGGTATTCAGAGAAAATGATAGACTTGGAATTTTACCTGTTATAAATTTGATCCATTTACTGTATATCTTTATGTTAGCTCTATCATATTTTTATTAAATGATTCATAAAATACAATAACATGCTCTTATAATTATATGCTTGTACTTCTGTTAATATTTATTCACCATCTTAATCAATAATTAAATTAATAAACGAAAATAATAATTTAAATAATACATACCTAGTATTATGTTAATATTATTATATTATTATAATTCAAATTCAAAATTATAAACCATTTTGGTTTATTGTCATATCAAATTCCAATGAACAAATTGTTTCTTACACGGAACTCTTTGATATAAAAAGTTGCATTATATTATATCCGTGGATTCATCATATTGACGTACCTAGTATAATATCTGTCATTTATATTCTATGGCAAATCTCAAAGTCGTTGCAGAAGACACAGTCGATTAAAAATTCTAAAATTTCAATATTTAAAGCAGATATTATGAACATAAAATTTACTGCATTCCGTATAATTTTATTTTTCATAAATCACAATATTATTTTAAGTTGTGTATTCTGGAGCGTTTCCTCATCGGCGTCGCAGTTCACACACGCACGGACTCCACCGAAACAGTCGATAATATTAAAGAAGGTTTGTTTTCATATTCTTTTGGGGCTTAAATGTACTTTTAAGACTTAAAATAATTATTTAATGTCACGAAAAATGTGCTATCCAAGTGTTGTAGGCGCATATTTTAGTTCCGAACTAGAAATTTATAAAATACTCGAGATATAAACGTCGTCGTCGTTTTTCCCATCCCTAATCGTACAATACTTATAAGTAATAGGTGCATACCTATATAGGGTACTTGAAGTATATATATATGTTTTGGTTTAATTTATATAAATATATGTTATATTTTATTAATATAGTCATGATACAATTTTAATTTATAACTGGTGATTTTTTTCCAAATACAACGTTATAAGTTATTAATTTAGTGTAACGTACTTAACTTCTGTTGTTCACCTAATATCTGTATCATCTGTATCATGGGGATTAGGGACGTATAACCATGTACACATAAAAGTAATGTTCACGGAATGGTCAACTGTCTATCCTGACGTGTGCGCACATATTATGAATAATATACTTATATACTCGTATAGTCGTATAGCCTTATAGGTACATAATATATTATAAATAGTGTAATGCATATACGAATGCGTTACCAATTATGTCCCTAAAAATTTAACAGTTATTATTATATCTATTTATTTTTTACACATTGGTAGGTACATTGCAAGAACATACACAATGTTCCAAAAATTATTAATTAATATATAATTTATTGGTATGGTATTAAATACATTTATTGAAATAAAATAAACATACCTACTGTAATTATTAGTAATAAGAATAAATCCATGTATAAATTATTAAAAGTACTTACGAAAATTATTTATTTCTGCGTACATTTGTATTTTGTAAAATGATTTTTTTTATTGTTATTATTCTATCTGAAAAGTACCTATTTAAAATATTTTTTCTACTAATTATCACTTATTCATATCTCATAGCTTTATCAACATACAATAACACCTATGAGTTCTGATATTTACTACGGTCTTAGGATTTAGGTTTTGAAAGAAATTTAATCTCGTAAACATTTTAAACATAATGTAACGAGCCGCCGGGGCTTCCGTCGGTAAATTATTTCACTAAAAGCCGGTTTTTAATAAATCTGGATTATCGAATCAATCCTGAGTGCACCTGTTGTTCTAATACTAAACTTTAACTACGTTAAGTAATATTAACACTCAAGTAAAACAGAATTTAACTACAACCATACCTTTAGCATAACTTCGATCAGCTGCAGCCACATCTTAATATCGGTTGACTTCATGCGTGAAACTTAGCGCGCTAAGTTCTGTGTCGACTGCCATTTTAAGTCATGGAAAAAAATTAATTTAATTGAAAACGTTACTTTATTTTACTTCAATTTAATTTAAACACTATAATACAAAAACCAAAGTTAAAAAACTTAAAAACTTATTCGATATAATTATTAAAAAAATTCACTGTCGAAATATATTACAATATAAATAAACTAATAAATTGTATTCGATTAAACATTTACAAAGTGTTTATCGTCGTCTAAAAATAAACAATATATTGACTAGCTTCCTATTATAATAATAATAATAATATGCTTGGCCAGCACCGTATTTCACATAAAATATAAAATATGTTTATTTAGTTAATAGCCAACACAGTATAATATCAATTTTATATACGAAATAGAGCTTATACGTAATGATAATAATAATAATAATAATTACAAACTATAGTTTAAGGTCTATTCTCACTTTTCAGTCTAGAAATTCGTTCATTTATACCGGTACACAAAATTAATTACACCAGTATCTTTTAGTTTATACCGGTATACCAAATAAGTGTATACCAGTATGATAAGAAATTTTTAGTCTTTTAGGTACAAAATAATAAACAATACATTTAGTAATTAAAGAGCTATCAGTGTTATCATAATATTACGTGATAAAAGTTGTGATAAGTTGTGATATGCAAAAGAAAATGAGTTGATTACGCATTTATACCGGTACAACTGTTTTGACCCAGCTCGCGAGGTGGGCCGGAAAAATAATTATACCGGTATAACAAATATTTTAAGTCGGATTGCAAACAAATTTCTTTATTTTATACTGGTATTTATTTTGAGGGGAAATTTATACCGGTATGGACAAACGAATTTCTGGACACTATTCAGGGATCCGACACACTATCCGGACAGCCGGGAGTCCATCTCCATTGGCTGTACCTGGGATATATCATTCATTAGTTGTTATTAAGTATTGAAACCAACTAGTTCTGTTTTTTGCATAAAATTAATGTTAAATCCTAATTTTCTAAACTAAAAAGGAGTAAAGTATAATATAAAGTATACCTACATTTAATGTAAGTATAAATAATTGAATTACTTAATAAATTAATTTTAATAATTTTAATTTAATTATTAGCAAAATGGATTTTTCTATTCAAGAACTTGCTGTGACGGCATTACTGCTAGATGAAACTTATTGATGAACTGGCCACCCAAAGAAAGGAAACTTGATTTTTTATTAGGCTTAAAAAAAAAATAAATGCGATGTACTAAAAATATAATGATTCAATTTACATCTAAACTTTTAATGCCTAAATTAATAAACTAATAATAAGAAAATAAAAAGTATACAATATTTATATAATAATATGTAATTTAAATATCATATTGTGATTATACCTAATAAGTTGTTACAAAATGTTAGTTGTTTAAATATAAATTTAACGACTTTTTTTTTAAATTTAATTCCGACCTCATGCATTTTTTTCTTAGACATTGACTAGCCTCAACACAATTTAGTAGGTGTATAATGCTTTTACAACTGAAAATGATAACATAAATATAGTTATAACCGGTTATTGAAAATTGGTACTTAGTAGGTACCAGCTATACAAGGTGTAACAGAGAGACTTGACGAAAATAAAAACAATGCTACTTAAACGTATGACAAAAATTGTTAAAACTATATGATTAGTAAATAATTTAAGAAATATACTCATGTCAGCAAATTCTCAAAAAAAAATATTGATATTTAAAAAAATTCTAAAAAATAAACTACTTGACTAGATATATTACATATTAGTATATTATAATAGTGCATACCGTTAGCTGAAATCATGCAAATGTCAATGATGTTATTCTATGTAAATAATCCATAATTATAAGTGTGTTAAACAGTTTACGTATATTCGTTATATAACTGTAAAACAAATCTAACGTCAAAAATTACAATATGATTGTATAAATATATAGTTTAAAAGTAGGTACAGTGGCGTAAGTACGAGGGTGACAGGGGTTGCTTATGCACCCCCGTGCAGTAGGTATGTAGTTCTAATTTCAAATATTTATAGCGTTTATGTTTTAAATCATCTAATGATAAAAAAAACTAACCAAATAACTCAATAAACAACCTTTCCATTTGGAGACCACTATACCAGATTAAATATTGAACACCATAAGCGTGCGCACGGGGGAGGCATGTGAGGCAGCTGCCTCTCCTGCGAGAATTTGGCTTCCCCAATATCTTATACATTATTATCTACCAATTTTTGATAATATATAATCAAATATTAATTATAATATTATGTTCTATATTGATATACTGGTATGCTATTTGAAAATAGTAAATTGGCAATAATATTATAATATTATATTATATTATATTGATAAGACAGCTTCAAGTTTCAACTATGGTTACTGGTTTCTTCTTAGATATTACCGACTTATCATATTATCATCAACCTAATTCGCAAATCACTTAACACCAAAATGACAACTTTTCAGGAGAGCAAAAAAACGTTCCAAACATTTCGTAGGCCTGATTCCCTATTCGCAAAAGTCCTATCTCCATCATATTTTACATATTTCGCCAAACGACTTATGGAACTTAAATAAAAGGAAAAACAGGAATTTATACGCAAAATCGATCTTGGTTTTTGATGTAACTCTATTATACTCTATATAACAAATTACTGTAGATATATGAAATTTTGACTGAATGTTTACATTAGCATTTTCTATACACCATAGCATTTTCAAAGTATTATGACTTATTTTGAGCTGTTTATGGATATCCTCAATTTCCAATTTTTTTTAGGTTTTTATTAAAACAAAATATCTACAAACAAATCAAAATACATTTTTATGAGCGTTTGAAGTTCATATTTTTACAACATTGGATATTCACTCGATTTATCATGTACCTAATGATTTTCTTATTTAGTGGAAATTCAAATTTAACACCATCCAATACAGTGACCCAGTGGCGCCGAACCCATGCATTAGGTGTGGCAGCTGCCACACCTTTTTTAAGGGGCGGGTGTACCCCCAAAATTGGCGGGTAATCGTAATACTAAGTATAAAAATATATTATACAAATATAAGAAAAATGACTTCTTAGTGTATCGTAGCGTGCAGTGTGCACACTGTACATACTGTGTGATAACGTTAGAAATAGCCAATAACTAATTAATAATTTAACTAATAGTTTTACCATTAATAAATAAATTCTAGTATTTATAGTCGATAGTATTGTGTAAAAAGTCAAAAATCTCTGATAATACAGTACATTTACTATTTTAATTTTACAAGTGATAAAACAATAAGTACCTCTCGACTGAAATAGCGCGGGTGATGCCCCACCCCCACCCCGGCACACATGAATTAATTTTATAATATATATTTAAACTTTATATTTTAACAACATTTTTATATAATATATGGGCATTTTTCTTACAAGATATTTCTCACAAGATATTCAAAATATATTGACTCTTTTTGAGCTTTAAACATTTTTATTTTTAATTATCGTCGATAAATAATTTTCTCTCTCGGTCAAGTTGAACACAGATCTACAATATATTATTTTTAATGTGGGTCTAAAGTTAAAACTTTAACAAAATTCATTAAAATTAAGAAAATCAAAACATTTTCGACTGTCTATCAAAGAAAATTTAAAAGGAAACCTTACCAGAAAGTCATATTAATTTGTGTTGAGACTTAACTAGATTAATTTATATATAAATTGTATGCTGTATGCTTTCAAAAAATCATTGGGGATAAAAAAAACTTTACATCCTCTCGAATAAGTTATTAGGGCAACACTGAAAACTATACCTCGGTCATTACCAAACATAAGCTTTAGCTTATCTACATCGTGGGAAACATCTTATATTCATATTATAACCTCCCTGCATAACGAGCAAACAATTTTCTTTCATGAAATTGTATTTTTAGAATAGTCTTCAGAGTGGTTGTTGCATAGAATATCCCTGCATAGTGCACAGTGCATTACCTTTGCCGACTTGTCATGATCGATGAATGCAGAAGCATGACAAAAAATAGTATGTATGGCTCGTGCAAGAAGGAAATTTCAGTCTTTAGTGAAATGCAGCCCACGACTGCGACTCGAAACATACGTCGCCCGCGCCTGAAATTGCTCACATCCAGCCCTTGCCACACAATATACTATTGTATATACCTACAAGTAATACCTGAAGTACCTTCAATGACGTTATATACCTACTATTATTTTTTTTTTTTTTTTTGTATTAATTAACCTGCGGCAACTTAGGCCATTGAGTGGTTTTTACTGTGGGGGAGGGTACTGTAAGTTTTAAACACGTGTGTTTTTTGGATTTGGCAGATTTTTTAGCGGGCACCCGTAAGTATCTGCCATGCACGGGAGGGGGATGGTGGCACTTTTCTCCGGACACCATGACTTGGCCGAAGAAAAATGACGCCCGCGGCCGGCATCGAACTGGTGACTGTGTGTGACGTGCGTCGCAACCGACGCCTTAATCCACTCGACCACTCCATCCACCATTATTATAACGGTTAAACAGTTAACACTATGTCGCATATAACATTGATAATATACTGTGTTGGCTAGTATTGTTTATTGTTGACGACGATTGTGCCTATATACACTGTTTAATCGAATAGAATCAGTTTATTTATATTGTAATATTTCGACAGTAAATCGTTTCCAATAAGAATTTAATTTTTTTTAGTGTTTAAATTAAAGTAATGTTTAAAATTAATTGAATTATTTTTCCTCGACTTAAAATAGCTGCCAACACAGTGGGTACTTACCGTGCTAAGTTTCACGCGTGAAGTGATATTCAGTCAACCAATTAAGATGTGGCTGCAGGTCGTAGTTTAGATTGCATTAATTAAAATTAATTATACAATTTTAGGTGCACTTAGATAGATTTGATAAGCCAGATTTTTTCAAAAATAGCTTTTAGATAAATAATTGATCAGTGAAAGTCCATCAACCATGGGCTCGTTAAATTATGTTTAAAATGTATACGAGACTAAAGTCCTTTCAAATTTCAAAT
>NC_042495.1:18474939-18489232 GCF_005508785.2 Acyrthosiphon pisum
CAAGTAACTAAATATTTGATTTTATCGATGTGGCAACGACCAACAAATGATTCAATTTACTCTAATCTGTATATACCATTATATATTTTACTACTCAATACTATTGCTATATTAATGATTGTAATATTGTATACAATTTGTTGATATGTCAAATGCTACATACAATACATTTGACAAGCATTTAAACTAGGTAGTATATATATAAACATATAATAAACAATTTAACGTGATTGCTATTAGAGTTCATTGTATGGTGACCTGTCGAAGCACGGTGATTGGACGCAGTCACTAATATAGTAATGTGTGCAGCGGTCGAGCAGGCTCCCAGATGGGTGACCACCCGGGTTCTTTGTGACGATCTATCTGCCTAAAAAAAATGCGTACCAACCTTAGTCCCCACACAAACCGTTGCAGAATGTCAAAAAAATGAAGTTCATTTTTGATCCTCTCGCATGACATAGTGAATTGCAAGTTAAAAATAATGGTTTGAAACATTGTCTACCATAGGCGCAAATAGCGTTTGAGATTTGGGGGGGGGGGGCTAATAGGGCCTTACTTTGATAATATTGAATAAGCTTAAAACAAAATGTAGGAAATGTTTGGGAGGACTATGGACATTTTTGGGGGGCTTAGCCCCTAAAGACCCCTCCCCCCCCCTATTTGCGACTATCTTATCTACAGTAAAAACCAGCTAATAACCATGCAGTTTGAAGTCTTAAAAAATAAACTATAACCTCCTAGTTATTTACCCAAGACCTTCAATTGGCTGCGACGAAAATAGTGCTTACACATTTTTATCTACTAGTCAGCAATGTCAAAAATAGAATAAAACACTAGGTATATTATGTTTCTTTAAATTAATTGTATTCGTTATAAATGTAGTAAAATGTATAATAGTATAGTAATTTGAGATTAATTGATGTTTTCTCAAATTAAATCTAAATTGACAATAGCAATGAACACATTTTAAAATTATTAAAAAGTTAGGTGGGTATAAGTAATTGTTCATTGCCGCACCTAAAACAAATAGTTCGGCACCACTGCCTTCCAGTATTTTAATTTGTTAAAAAAACCCCACGATATTTACTCAATTTAAATATTTTAAACTAATCCTAAATAGTTAAAAAAAACCATTTTCTCTGTTTCTTATACGCCTGAATATAGCCATTATTTTTAATTTTTAGATATTAGATATATATACATTTTTAAGTAAAGGAATTACAACCATTTCAATAGGTACCTATCTAATCTCAGATTTAAATAAAATAATTTTCAATTTAGTATTAATTTTATTAAAACTGTAGAATTAACTTTTTACTTATATAAAGATATTTAATTTCTTTAAACTATAATAAAATTTTTTAAAATATACTTTCCGGTATATTAGGTTTGTTAAACACACACCGATTTCAAAATATAATAGCAAATTCTCGTAAACACATCTTATTTTTTGATACCAATTTCAGAATATAAGCACAATTACTTGATTATATAGCCCTCATGGAAAATATATGTCTTCACATTAACTTCTGTAAGAAAGATTTTGCAAATTAATCCCAAATTTTTTCATTATAAAACCGTTTTCCCTTTATAAGAGTAATACTACTATTTTTTTAATTTTTAGTTTACAACAATACATTTTTATTCAAATAAATTAAAACTTTTTTTAGTAGAATATCATATCAGAGCTTTAAATAAAATAAATTTAAGAAAAATGCTCTTCACCAAATTGTAATTATAAATTTTATTTGAATATTTAATATTAATTTGTCTATCTGATACTTTCAAGCATTTTAGTTTGTTAAAAAACTCAACGATATTTACTCAATTTAAATATTTTAAACTAATCCTAAATAGTTAAATAAAACTATTATCTTTATTTCTCATATGCCTGAATATAGCCATTATTTTCAATTTTTAGATATTAGACATATATACATTTTTAAGTAAAGCAATTACAACTATTTCAACAGTTTACCTACCTAATCTCAGATTTAAATAAAATAATTTTTAAATTAGTTAATTAAAACTGTGGAATTGTATATATAAATAAATAAAATTGTATAGCTTAATAGTTAATAATGTAAAATGTAAAATAATATGTATATTTGATATATAAAATACTCGTGTCACACAGTGCAGTCAGTGGTCGCACTCCTTCATAACGGCTCGACAGATTCTTATGAAATGTTGTGTGTATGCTCGGCAAGTATGAGAATAAGTCGTAGAGTATTTTTCACCCTCCTACCACACATTCGGGAAGATGCTCGAACGGAGATTTCGAGATTCACGATGGAAATTTTTGTTTATAAATGGTTGCTATTGGTTGTTATAGGAGAAATAATTAGTAGTTATTAGTATTTATTTATTAATGGTTGCTATAATGAGCTCTTCGGGCAAATCGAGTACATGCATGAATCAAATCGAATTTTTGAACATTGCTTACCAAGGTGGCTGAGTTGAACTTAGTGCAGTGAGTTACACCTAAAAGGTGCAGCGAAAAATTATATTTTGTTCAAGAGATGTCTAGTTATGTATATAATCTAAAATATTGAACCTACAGCACAAATTAACATATTTTGCCAATGTAAAAATGTAATTTAAAGTTATTTCGAAAACGCGTAAATAAAATTATTTATTTAGGTAGTTTATTTGTGTAGGTTACTCACCATATATAGAGTTTTCACCAACTTTTCAAATTTCAAAAAAATTTTAAATTATGTTTAGAAATTAAATTGGACCTTATTATTATTAAGTACCTACATTGTTTTAAAATATCTCAATTTAATTTATGAAAAACATCACTGGTAACTTCTGGTTCAGGCGTCGTATCAGGGCGCCGTGGTCTAATATTGCCGTTGTCATGCATCACCGTAAAGCCCTTTCTTCCTATCCTATGTCATACTATACGTCACTCTCATCGTCGGATACCTAGCGATCAGTTTTTATACCACTCAGATTTAAATTTAGTTTTTAAGTATTGTCATTTAGTCAAAAGCCCCTGGTTATAATATTATATAATATTATGTATACATATTTTATTTTATCAATTTGTAAAGGCTTCAACAACTTAGGTTTTTAGCCTGCATTATCTGCAATATTTAAAGACAAATATATGGATGTACATTTGAATGTAATATTTATAACTTAAATGTTATATACTTATAATCTATACTGCTCCGGTGGGGGGTTTGAATCCCTTCCTCGTCGAAAGTGTTATGTTTCTGCATCGCCGTGATTTAAAACATAAGATAATATGTAGAACATAATATTATTATAATAAACATTTCATTGTTACTTGAAAAACGAAGGAAAAACTAAACTGCTTTTAAAACAAACTGATGTTAGCGTAGAACTAATGATATTGTATACGAAAAAAACCTAACCTTGTTATAGGGTGCGTAATATTATAGTAAATATATAAATAAAACCTATTTCGTGAATTATTATCTATTAATATACAATTTCACTTTTTCAACTATATTATTATCATTTCATCACCGCATTTATTGTTTATTCAATCTCCTTGCCGTCCAAAATCACCCACGTAACATGGTGTGTCAGTAAAAATATTGCATACTTCAGCGTTCCGACGGAAAAATGATGGACGGCCGCGTTTACCGTAGCGGATAAAACGATAAAAATTTAATCCGATGAAAAACGGTGATTGTTAACCTAATAACTGTTTTACAAACTAAACAATTTTTTAAAGCTCGCTCTGGACCCACATACGCTAGACTAGAGAAACTCATCACTTATGTTAATATTATTGTGTAGTGAGTAGTGACTAGGCCACTAGGGAGTTTTTTAGTTCTATATACAATATACGTTATTTCCATCTGACATTATTTCATCTGTCTTCACTTAAAAACGATTGGTAAGATTACCAAAACATTGTCTATTATAAACATTAATTTCATTTCTATGTTTTATTATTGTTATTATTACCAACTAATCAAAAATATGTTTGTTAATAATTTATTAAATATCAGTGGCGGATTCAGGTGAGGGGCACAGGGGTACGTGCCCCCCTGTCAATTTTCCATCAGCTATTTTTTTATGTAACAATGATTATCATATCAATGAAAAATTAATTTAATAAGAATAATTCTACCAACTATAGGTACTAATTATTATTAAATATACAATCTAATAGTATGCAATATGTATGTATTATTAATAAAAATAAAAATTATACAATTTATATGTCCCCCCCCATGACCGGCTCAAGTGGTAGGCGACATAAGCCCACGTCTAGGCTGGTTAGTAAGAGGGTGGCATTTTCAAAATAACTGCTCCTTCCCTATTAAAGTATCGAAGATCCACCCTATTGTAATTATGTATTATTGTATATTTCATATGAGTATATTAATACTATAAACATATTATACAACTTTATAAAGTCGTGTAAAAATTTAAATAATTTTTTAATAAATAATGCAGGATTACAACTGTACATACCTATATATATATATATAAAATAACATACATTGAAACATAGGTATCTATATCTACCACTAAAAGGTAATTTTAAATATTAAAAACGTCGTTCATAAAATTAGTGGCTGATATCATATAATATTATGACTGTTAAAAATTTTACATTGTATCCTCTGATGGAGTGGGGACTAAATTCAGGCCAGGAGATTGGAATTCATCCAGGCCACCCATTACTATTACCATTTAAATCACTTTTAGAACCTACAAAATTACAATGCAAAACTAATATTATATTCTATTTTATTCATAATATTATTACTACCTACTCTCAGTAATATAAAAGTATTTCAATCACTTTTTTTTTGCTATTTCGCTTAACTTACAACATTTACAATATAATACTAACCTGAAAAAGAAAATTAGTTTAATTTAATAGTTGAAATCAACGCAATATCATTATATTATATTTTATATTATATTTTATTATTTTATCATTATATTTGTATATAATGTCTTAATGATTTAGCTATAGCAGGAAAGAAAAAAATTATACAAATTATAAAAAATATAATAAAATATTCAAAATTATATACGTCATAAAAAACAGATTACCTATTAAACACATTTATTTATATATTTAATAATTATTGGTAAAAGTAATTTAAATATTAGTTAAGAGTTCTCACCAACTGCATTTATAATAATATTGTTATCTCATTCAATTTTATTTTCTATGGTCATAACATAAAATATATTTTAAGATGTTCATTGGTTATTGCATTTTTTAGACTGTTTTTCAAATATTTGAATGTTGAAAATTACTTTTCACATGCAATTTACGTAACAGGGAGGGTATTATAATGTATATAAAAAATAAGCTAAATAATTTAGAAAATAATTACAGAGCATTCGAGTGTAGCGCCACCCCCGGTCAGCCCAACAAATATATTATATTATTGTATTATATTTTTCACTCTCTCGTTTAAGATAATATTATGTGTTATACACAGATTGGAGTAGACACGTAACGTCTCCGGAATGATTTATCTCATTTCGTATTTATATATATATATAAATAATACTTGTATACGCCATACGGTCCCAAAGTATAATATAATCTTTGTGTTGTCGTAAATTTTCGATCACAATAGGTAAAGCGCTGGGTTTTACTAGTCAGTGCTAGGATTAAAACTATCTGTAAAAGCTGAAAATCATAATTTTATTCAAGCTTTTACCAAACAGCTGGTTGTTTATGTAATGATGTAGGTAAAGATAATTATATACAATACAAATACTTAAGGTACTTACGAGAAGAATATCTTAAAATTGACCACTGAACGTAGACATTTAATAAAATATGTCTATTTTGAACGGCATACGCAACAATGTTCAGTTAGAACAGTTCAAAAACATTATTTATAAATAAAATATGAACATAAAATACAAAAAAAAACATTGGTTATATTTTTATTATTTTTATTTTATACAATTAATGCCAATTATCTTTAACAATGATAATGAGTAATAATAACATAATAGAAATTATATTACATTTTATTATATATAACCTGGCATAATTCACATTATGAAGTGAAGTAAGTGTTACACAAACGATTAGAAAATACGAGAAATGAAAAAAGTTAAAAATCTAAAATAATATATAATATGATATATAGAAAAAACTACATAATGTATGGTTACTTGGGTGTATATAAATAAATACAAAAAAAATTAAATGAATTAACATAATATTATGAACACGTTAGAAAATATGAAAAAAGTAAGATAATGGGTTAGACAAAATGGTAAAAATATAGTTATAACTTTACAATCAATACGACAAAATGAAATATAATATTAATATTTAGAAAACAGTTAATTAATAAAAATGAATATAGTTCGTAGTAGAAATGTTTTACGTTTTAAAATAAATGTAAAATAAAAAAATATGCGTAATAATATTAATTAAAAATTAAAAAATCCTGAAAAAGTTACGGAGTCCTAACCAAAGAAGTCAAATAATATACATAAACATTTATAATGTGAATGTATAGAAACCTACCAATAGGTATAAATTATGGGTCAAAGCTTTGTATGCCGCTTACCGCGGCCGACACCGCAGCAGAACATCTTTCTGCCGTCATTCATGAGTCGCCTTCCCAAAAACGACAGGAACGATCTGCGTTTGGGAGCTGCAAGTTCAGCTATGGCTTCAACCGTTTCATCTGCAGCAGTGACTATCGTGTCGCCATTTGTGTGGTCCGGCAAAGGCAACTCGGGGTCCTCAATCAACGCCGACATTTTCTCTTCGTCTGACGGTGGCTGGATATTTCCGTCTCCTGCAGATGCCCACAATTCCTCGTCGTAAAACTCCCAAGTTCCCTCGTCGTCCGATGTTGTTCTGTTGTTCTGATGTCGTTCGCTCGACAGCGGCCGCCCCAACTCCTCGTCTGAAAACCACGATCTGTCTACATCCGATGGCCAACTTTGATCGTCTTCCGGTGGATACGGCAGGACGTGTTGGTCTGCGGGCAGCCACTGCTTAAAGTCCGTGCGACTGAACTCGTGCAAATGGAAAACTGACCCGTCTCGCTGTTCTGCTGTGAACGTATTTATCTGCCATACATCCAGGAAAATAGTGCTTCGGTAGAAGCGCTTAGTGCTCACCGGCACTATTTCCCTCGTGGCATCGAACTGGACGGCGTCGGTGGGCTGCGGCAGACGCACTTCCGGTGATTGGAAGTTCCGTTGGCAGGAGTCGCTGCCACCGTCGTCTTCTAACGACAAATCATCGTCCGAATCCAGCGATTCAAGCGAAGACCAAAAGTCGCGAATCGGCTGCTTCTGCACTTGTATTATGTCATCGTTTCCACAATTTATCGAGACTGTCTCTGTACTTGTAAAATTATCTGTAGTAGCAGAGTCCTGGGGCGAGGTAATTATATTTGTTGTGTTTTTGCACTTCATTTTAGTTTAATCGTGTAACTGAATGCGAAATGCGAACAGAAAACTATGAAAAGGTCGATAGCTGAACTTTTAATGACGTGTTTCAAAAAATTATTTTTTTAGTTTAATAAATAAACAGTTATGTTTTTACGTTTTTATACCTTATGCAAGGTTACAAAAATTATTTAACTATAAGATATACTAATAGGTTCATAAAAAACCTATTAGAGAAAATAACTATAATTCGGAAACGGAATATAAAGTCGTGAAATATAAACTGATTCAAAATGTATAATCGGACGTATGAATAAACATCCAAATGAAAATCTCCATGACAACAAAATAATGTAATATTGTTCAAAATTGAAAGTATATTATACGGCCAATTTATTTCCAAAGATATTACATTTTATATGTATTTATGTACATTTAATAATTATTCATGTTACACGAATACTTGTATTTTAATGTAATAATTGGAATACGTTTATAATATAAGTTTATATACCTTGATAAAGCACCTTTATTGAGCGTCACAATAATTTGTTTCTTATCGCAAGAAATAATTTTCATCCAAATATTTGAGGATTTAAAATATTGTCATTAGTTAACTCTTATATGAAATTCAGACTTATAATTCATTTATTGACACTCGATCGAGACATCGAGTAACAATAAGGTACCCGCACCTATATATTTATTCGTGCCACCACGTGGGGGTGCGTTTAAATTGGATTTTTAAGGTACTCTCAGCAGTTTTATATATACGTATGATAAGTTCTAAATAAAATAATTGTGTGAAGTTTTGAGTAATCAACACCATATGTCACAGTATTGTATAATGTAATGAGTAGGTGCCTATAATGGTATAGGTAACTGTATAAATATAAACAAATTCAAAACTTAAAATTTCACGTCATGCAATTAAGTGTTAATAAAACAAAAATTAAACGCATTTATAAACAGTAACGTACCAATCTTCAATCGTCTTTTTTTTCGACCATCAGAATACAACTTATAAGTTATTACAGCTGTGCAAATATAATATATACAGCATTGCCGTATTGCCGTGACAGCCGTGGCTGTGAGTAAAACCTTATTTTTTAGTTCTAAACACACGGATGACTGACTAAAAAGTTGTAGAGGAGAATTATATCGGGTAACGTATAAGACTCTATTTTTGATATTTTAATTTTTTCTACCAATTATTCACAAGTAAAAAGTGAAAAAAAGTGAAAACGCAAAATGATTTTATCGATTTTGAGAGTGAAATATCGAAAATCGTGTCCTCTAATTTTATATAAAACATCTATAACAACCCCTTCAAAAACATTTAAACAAAATTTCCATACAATATATATTATTGTGTTAAGAATATAATGCCGGGTTTACATCAAGCCGACAAAACAGCAACTTTCCCGCTAATTATGGGATTTTAATTTCTAACGCTTTGTTTATCACCATAGCAATGAATAAAAAATAATAATATTATAAGGACTACGCTAAGCATTCAAAATTGTTTTTCGTTGTATTGTTTTTATCATTGTATTCAAATATAACACATCCATTACAACTACTATACAGCAGACTGGTACCCATTTGTCCACTTTTTTTTTTAATTTAAAAATAATATTTTTAGATACTTGAAACTTTTAAAGTATATTATAATTTTTACACAAAATACATTTTTCAAACACAATCTCTTCGTCAATAATTAATCCAACCAACAGTATTACTAGTAGTAGAAGAAATTAACATATACTTAATAATATTTTCTGTTCTTCAAATGAGATCATTCATTATTTTTTAATTACCTAATTGATACCTAATTAATATTACGAACGTTCTTAAAAAAGTTGTAAAAACATTTTGAATATATGTTTTATTGGATCTAGAATATTATGTTACAAATTGTAAACGTTGATGGTTTATTATTAATTAATAATATTACAATAATTTTAAAATCACCATTGACTCCATATCTTCCAAGTCCATTATCGTGGATAATATTATGATCTCTGAACACAAAAATAATGAATTCAATAATTACTTGTTTGATTTTTGATTTTGATATGTTACTCTAACTCATATTACAGTGGTTACAAAATATACTAACGGCCTATATTTAAATAATTGTTACTATACGAAAAAACTGCAACAAGTCCCCTACTCGCTTACTCGCTTTAGTCTGCATCGGACATTCACATGTAGGTATGTTATTGCAGCGTACAGTCAGATCTTGAATAAAGATGTCAAAATTCCTGACTATGATTTAATGATGTGTGCTCTAGTAAATAAATTAGTACTGTATTACACCACTGACATTATTTTTAAAAAAATGTTTAACCAAATAACCATATGTGCCGTGTACACATAAATAACAATATATTTTTACTATAATATGGCTGTGAATTTGTTGAGAAATAAATTGTGCTTTATTTTAGATTTTGAGCGAAACGAAGCGATTTGCTTATTTTGTTAGATTGGAAAGTGTATCTAGTCGTTGCATCGGAGAGGTCATTCCCAATACTTTTCAAAAGTGCAGTGAAGAACAAAATTAAAATAAAGAAAAACCGGTTTATAATAATATTATAATATTATTATTCAGAAAATAATAATAATGAAAAATTGACAAATCGATCCATATTAATTCGTCGTCATTTTATTATCAGATTTTTTTTGTCAGTTGTACATAATATTATTATAATACAAAAAATATTGTTAGGGGAAAAATATAATGTTAATATATTTTATATTTTTAAAAGAATTCTTTTGAATATATATAGGTATTCTAGTTATGTGCATTTAATTTGTGCAAGTATAATATTGATTTATTTGGACTTACTATTAAACCATGTGTATACTGCTACAGACTGTACTGTATACATATACTTTTTATTTCTGTTGTGGAACACGAAACTATCTCCTGCTGGTAAAATTTAAAAATATGTGTAATATGCGTTGTTACCGCTCTGTCCACCAGACAACTAAATTTGGCGAATACGTAAAACTATCTGCAGATACGTAAACCACGATATCGTATTTATATCCATAGGTAAACTATTTTTTTAATTATCGAACATATTTATGTAGTTTTACTTCGGGACGGCACTGAACGGCAACGTCGCTCTAAAAATCGTTCTCAATCGTTTGATTATAAGGTACAAAATATCGTTTCTTTGATCTGCCACAATCGTTCTCAATCGTACTCTACCACTCTCAAAAGTACAAACTATAGATACCCTTTTTTATCAGATTCTTACGTATTCTAATGATGTGGGTAATTTAAATGTTAGAATTTACCAAAATTATTTTTCAGTGTATGTATCATTATGTTACAACTTACAATATCTACACTATAAAAAAAAATACTTACTGAGTTTTATCTACATTCGGTTGGTCCGCGGTGTGGCGGTTTCTAATTGAATTTATAGATCCTCTGTGTTTTTTCTTTTGGATGTTGGAATTTTTGATTCTGCTACATACTTGGACTCATTTTAAAATTATAATTCAATATATTATAAAGACTACCTTAATTGTTTTAAAAACCGAACTTGACTGGGTGGTTGCCGACAGTTGAATATTCAATAGCAGAGGACAATAATTTAGAAAAACAATTATACCTACCCACTATACCTAGGTATTATATATTTCAATAAACATTATAACCAAATATAAATATAATATGGATTTACTATTACATATAATTATTAAATTATTAGAAAAGGTGCGTTATATAATTTTTCTAGGAACGTGACGGCACGACGCAGTGGTTATATCTTTTGATATTAGTGGTAGCGGTACGGAGGGATCTCGCAAACACTCGCACGCACATGTCAAATAATTATTTTGTGATTGCCAAAAAAATTTTTATTTTTCACTCAAACTCACAACTTTAATTCCAACTATACGTCGCAACGATTACCTCGATTTGCATTCTGACAAAATATGCTAATTGTCCACAACATGTACGAGAGAATGATCGAGGCATTTTTTATAATTATATTTAGTTGAGTAAATATTTAAGTTTGAAATGTGTTAGTTCAAGATGTATAATATTGATATATTTTGTACTTTTGCTACAGACTGTACTCTATAGATACATATATTTTTTAATTCTGTTGCGGGACATGAAACTATCTCCTTCTAGTAAAATTTTAAAATATGTGTAAGGTACCTAGTACTGAGTGATTTAGGTAGGTAGGTAAGTGAATTATAATAGAGAGTATTCAGCTTTCGCAGACATACAAATATAAATAATAAATATACGATAAATTTAGTGTTTGAAAATGTAATGAAATTTTAAAAAGTGAAATATTTCAGTATCTTAATAAATTTTGTTTTATTTTTAAATATTTTTTATACATATTTACATATTATAATTGTCATCATTCACCTTCAAAATTGTAAGGTACCTATATATGTATATTGTATACCCAACCTTTGGTATTATACATTTAAACTGGTACCTATTCAAAATTTTTTAATATTTTAATGTTTAAATGATACAAGTAGGTATACAATATTATACGTGTATATTATATACCTACTGAATTCTTACATTAAAATTTAGGACACTGAAAAAATAAATTGTGTTTTTATTTATGTTAAATAAAATTTCAATGTTTCACGTTTTTGTGAAATATTTCATACTTCAAACACTATAAAGGTATATTGCTATTATAATATGACATGCCGTTGTTGCCCGGGACGAATCGCCACGATAAATTATATTTTATTATTTATTATTGTATTATATTTATTATATCAAACAAAAAAAAAAAACCGAAATAGATTCATTTTTTATTTTATTTCAGCCGCAACAACAATGATAATAACAACAACAACAATTTATAGTACGATTCTGGTACATACAATTCGACCTGTTACATTATTAGGTTGTACATTTTAAGTTCATTTTATATGGGTATTTAAAAAAATGTTGTTGTTGTGTGGATCTGGACTCGGTGCTTCATCAATATATTCTGTGATTTCAAGCTGGGCTCTAATGATAATGAAGTTTCAATTTGTGATATTTTAGTTCAGAGAAACGGTAGTATCCGAGGGTGCCAGGTAGATAATTTCATAAAATATAATATGGTCAAATGCTTTTGGTATATCAAGGGAAACTAGCCCTAGAACTGGTTTGGTTTTGGTTGTTCCGAACATTTTTGTTTTGAATGACGTGTAGATTATTGTATATTAAATCTTGTATATGTGCTTCGATGTTTGCGACAACCAGTTTGTTAGGGAGAATAAGAATTTATTTTATCGATTTACGATCTCAACCGAAAATTAATACTTTTTTTCGAGAATTTTGAACATTGTATTTTTGTAAACATACTGGCCTTTATAATTTAGCCTATTAAAAAAAAAAGTTTGTGTTATCTGGATCTGGGCTCAGACACGCAGTGCTTCGTTAAGATTTTATGCGATTTCAAGCTAGGCTCTATAATGATACTGAAGTTTCAATTTGTGATATTTATCGGTGCAAAGAAACGGTAATCAGAAGTATCAGAGAGCGCCAGGTAGTGTCATAATAATATGCTTAAATGCTTTCGATATATCGAGGAAAACTATCCCTAGAACTTGTTTGGTTTCGGAGGTTTTTAAAAATTTTGTTTTGAATTTCATGTGGACTGCTGTATATACTTGTAGGTATGTGCTTCAATGTTTGTGACAGCCAGTTTGTTAGATTTAAGATTAAATAAGATTAACATTAGATTAAGAAAAAGTTAAATAAAACATCATAAATATAGTAGGTAAAAAATTAATTACTTATATGTTTTATATATAATTTGCGTAATAACTAATACTATGCTAGCTAAACCTAAAAATTGCAAATATACAAAACTAAGATAATAATATATAGTTATAAGCATACAAAAAAGATAAACATTAAGATTAAGAAAAAGTTAAATAAAACATGAATAATAGGTAGGTAGAAAATTAATTATTTATAGATACGTTTTAAAATATAATAATAATATTATACGTCTGATAATATGCTAGCTAAAATTTAAAAATTGCGAAAAAGATGAAAAATATATTTATGAAAGAACTAAAATTATAGACTTGTATGAAGTCAAATATATTAAGATATAACTCTAGAATAGGACCCTATAATAAACCTCGGGGCCCGTGTGCGCTGCATATGTTAAAGAACAATCTTTGTACTATAATTAGATATTCCGCCTCTCAAGCATTAAGTAAAATGTTTATACTTACGTACCACATAGTACGCTCATCTCTGATGTATGTTTTTGAGTGCCCAGTACTGCCCACCATGCGCGCAAAACTAGAAAATTTCTCGACCAGGAGCAGAAACCTGGCATAACCACCTCTGCTCCTGGGACCTAGCTGATCGATCATCTGGTTTTCCTGCACTCCTCGAGAGGCAACTACTCTGTTTGGTTTGTGTACTTCGTTTTCGTCTTCAGGTAGGCTTGGTCTCCAGCCTCATATCTGATGTCCGTCTTCCAGTGTGATCTACCTGGACACCGGGGTCGATCAATCCCCCGGTGGTGAGCTTGTCCGCGACCGCTGATTCGTCCATCCCGAAGGTTTGGCTTATTTCGCGGCTACTCTGTAAATCTACAGGACGTTCCCCCATCCGCAACCCGGGGACGCGCCCGATGTTATGCCCATGCACACGGGATATAATAAACAAATTTTGTTTTTGTCGTTGCATTTTTTGAATTGAGTTTGAAGAAATTTACCAATGCTAGAAAAATCACAAATACCAAATAATTAGAATCATGAAATTATTTCATAAAATTTAAATAGATGTTATTATATCTGCACAACTAACTCAAGAGAGTGCCGACGCACCGTAGAATGGTTTGAACAATTATTGTTTTAAAACTAATCTAAATATATTGAATATATCTTTGGCGTATGGTATAGG
>NC_042495.1:18489332-18495386 GCF_005508785.2 Acyrthosiphon pisum
ATATATAGATTATTCATCAATGTCGCGAAAAATAATTGTAATTTTTTGAGCAATTCAGTGGATACCACTAACAACAAAAGTTGCAGGTAAAATATTCGAAGAAAATGGTTTTGAATAATGTACAGCATCAGATGACGTCAACAAAACTTTATCATCATTATTACCTTTGGGCCATAATATGGTTTAAGAGAGTCGGTCACGAATTGTGCCATAGTTGAATTATTGGTTTTTTTTCGAGAACTTGCGATGTTACATGATACGATGAATTAGAAGGGAAATTGGCATTCAATTTGCCAACAGTAAATACATACTTTCCTTGAGGGTAAACAGGTTCATCAACTTCAAATAATGTGTAATATAATATAAATAAATGGTTAATTATTATATCAGCGTACGATTGTCATATTATTTAATCTGTACACAAACGCGCAATTGCATCGTTCAATGATAATTATCATAACCTTTACCTACCTATAGTTATATTTAACGAATAGAAAATCGTTTTAAATTTTCAGTGGTTTTTACGGAAGTCGCTTGTGAGGGTTTGCCGAGAAATTGTCATATATACTGTTGCGATGACGATTTACATCGCGGTTATCCCAATATTTTATATTATGTATTATTTAATGGATACACGCATTATATAGGCATATTATACCTATCTACTTCTTATAATATATGTACCCGCGGCAGGTTTGTGCAGATCGGTAACTATATACGGACCGACTCTTCTCAGGTATATACAGATGATTCACACGCATTTTCAAAAATCTACAAAAACAACGATTTTATGTAAGTTGTGGTCGTGTAACTCATTTAATATAATATATTTTTATAATATTATGTATATACCCTGAAATCGGACGACATAATACTAATTATAATAAATATATATATACTATATTATATATCATAAATATCATAAATATCCGCCATCCCAATCAATATACATAAAGGTATACCGTATCTACAGGATGTAACAGAAAGACATGAAGGGTGAAATAACTTTTGTTCTAATCAATATTTAATAAACTTTTTATTTTCCATATGAATGTTTTGACCGTCTAAAAATTTCACAACAAAATCCAATAATAAATAATGATACCGATTTTAATATTAATAACAACAAACCAACTGACAAAACTACAGCTGGTACTCCCAATATTGTCAAGATTGTGAAAATGTATCTAGTTTATGAACTACTTTTTGGACTAGTTGTGGGTAATCAAATTGGATGAATGTGGCAATAGACTTTATACAAGAGACAGAAATCTAAAGCTGATGACAATAATAAACAATTACATTTATGTAACTAACATGAAACAAAAGCGGAGAGTGAGTACTACTATACTGTATAGTAGTTGTTGTCGAGTACCTACTACCTATGCCATTGTGATGAATGTGTTAGATTTGAATTCAATAATAAACCATTGCATACAAAAAATGATTTTGAGCAAAGACTATGTGTCATTTTATCATACATGTATAAATAATCAAAATTAATAATTAAAAACAGTTGAATATCGAATATGGTAAAAATTTAAAATCAAACGCTCATAAGAACTACGCTGAAAATCGTTGTAAATACTGAAAAAATTGAGGTGTAGGTATAAAAAAATATAAATAATAATATTATAATATTACATACTTCCATTTTTTGCAAGCATTAAGTGTTGCTCGGCGTATTGTATAGGCAAAATAGGTACATTAAAGCAGTGTTCAATATTATCCATAATCATTACATTTTAGCTCGTCCTATAACTTCGTTCGTCGATAGAATGTGGTTGCTCATAAACCAAATCACATCATAACCTGCCGTTAATACCCAAATACTTTACGTTAATTATCGAAAATAATGATGTTTTAAAAAATAAACAACATTGCATCAATAAATGTTTTTACAATTAAAATTTTTCTAAAAAACAGATTTTCAAATTAGCTATTTTGAATTTTTTAACAAACATTTATATCAGATTTTAAATTTTAATTTCACAATTAATAAATGAAAAATATTGTATATAGTGTCAAGAGCTAAGAATCATTGTTATAGCGGCTATAATAAAAAAATGTTAATCTATTTCAATTTTTTTTGTATGCTTATAACAGTTATAACTTATAACTATTAACCATATATTTTTTTTTTTATCTTTTTAGTACCTATTATAATATCTTATTTTCTCTACTTGAAACTTATTTCAAATAATTAGTCTATAGGACATAGGTATTTTTTTTTTTTTTTTTTTAGCCTTATAGACCATTTAGGCCCCTAGGCCCCTTTACTGCCAATATCAAATTCTTCCACTCTACTCTATTATATGCATGCATTAGGTCTCCATGCTAATCTGGTCTTAACTCCTGGATATATCTTTTGACTAAATCCAGCCAGCGCTGCTTCGGTCTGCCATGGGCTTTTCCTGTTCAAGTTGTTTACGAGTACCTTCTTGACAATACTGTTATCCGCTCTCCAAACGTGACTAGCCCACTCCAGTCTTGTGCCTTTTATAAATTGTACTATATTTCCCTTTCCATATAATTTTTGTATTTGTTCGTTCGACCTTCTCTCCCACACTTTAGTATCAGGGTTATTAATGGGACCATAGATTTATCTTAACACCTTCCTTTCAAATATATTAAGTTTATTCTCATCTCCTGCTGTTGTAGCCCAAGTACAGCATGCATAGGTCTCAACTGGTCTGAGGTACGTAGTATATAGCTTCTCTTTATTTTTCCTAGATAATAATTTTGACCTAAACAGATGAGACATAGCAAAATAACATCCATTCCCAGCTGTTAAACGGAGTTTTATTTCATTATGCATACAGTTTCTGTTATTTATGTTGACTCCGAGATATTTGAAGTCATGTACTTGTTGAAATGATATCCCATCGACTTCCAAGTCTGAATTATCTTCATTATCTCGTCCTTCTCTAGTCGTGAACGTATATTTGGTCTTCTCCTGGTTTATAGTCAACCCTATATGTTTGCATACTTTCATTAGATCTGACATACTGTTTACGGTATCTTGCTTCGTATCAGACATAGGACATAGGTATTAATACATTTAATTTTTTTTTGCATTTTTCATGCAATTTGCAAATAGGTACCTATTAATATAATATTATATTATATTTTTCCTTTTTCATATAGTATTTTTCTTATACTTTTTGGACATATAATTTTATTATTATCTTTTTCCAAATTATAAATTTATTTCATTTTTTTTCTCATTTTTCATGCATTAACTAATATATAATAACGAATAATTTATAAATTTATTTGTCTTTTTCAAATATTATTGATCATACTTTTTCATGTACCTTTCACGGGCTGAGAATGAAAAGGTTCTATGTCCACTTTTTTCAAAAATTGTTTTTTTTACATACATTTGTTTAATTTTCAATTGTGCAACTTTTTGTCCAAAAACGATGTTTCTATAATTAGTGATATATAGAAAATGAAAAGGTTCTAAGTCATAAAAAATTGATTTGATAAGATGATTTTGATCTACAGCACATTTATAACACAAAGTAAATAATAACTTTTCACTTTTTTCCATTTTTATTTTAACTGGAAGTACAGGATGATAAAGATTTCTTGGATTTTACATTTAATTAAACCAAACCAATTTTTATCATATTCTTTTGGATTAAATATTTTTACGGAATGTCCTTCAGGATAATAATCATAATGATTCACAGTTGGATATAAACTACATATATCAATATAACGCATTTTTGTGTTTTTTACTCTTAATTTTGTCGCATTTGTTCTACCTCCCAAGAAATCATCTCTAGGATTAATAGGGTCAGCTATATCAGATTTTTTCATTTTTTTGTATGTAGTACTATTTATCCGATCACATTCCCATTGCTCAACAAGATTATAACCGGCATTTTTTATTGATGTACTTATTTAAATTGTTTTTTGATACAAATCATCCATTTTTTCATGTTTTATATTATTTATAGTTTCTCGGTCTTTATAACATTTAGTACAACCGTGCCAAAAACATCCATGATATTTATAAACCGTTTTTGATTCATTATCAAAACCATCTACTTTAGCTAATGCTATTGTTTTTTCACCACCATTTAATGCATGTGAGATATTTTTATTATTAAAATTTTGTAACCACGTTATCGATTGTTTTGAATAACTTTCATTTTTTCTTATATCTAAAACAGCTATAGTTTCTTCTTACAAAAATTTTGATCTGTAAATACTCATACAAACACCTGCTATAGTTGTAGAGCAAAAAGGATCAATGCTAGCTATATCCAAAAATAGTTTTCTTAATTCTAAACATCCTCTTCGTAAAACATCTACAACTGAACTACAGTAAGCCTCTAATTCTTCTTTAAATTTAAATAAATAATTTTCATTAATTTTTTCGTTATACCATTTTTCAAATTCTATTTTATTCTCTGGTTTCATTGTTTCGACTCCATAATATTTTTTATCGGGTAATATACCAATATAATTTTGATTTTATACTGTATTAAAGAAATGCGGAAAGTAACCTTTTTTCAGTTCTTTGAGACCAAACGTTTTGGGAAAACTACTAAAAGGACCTTGAATAAAATTAGAACTATCTATTATTCTTATACTTAAATATTCAATTTCTAATAACATTCATTTTGTACCATTATAAATTGTAAATGGTTTCAGAGTATTATCAACCAAGTATTTCAATATAAATTGTAAATCGTATCCTTTTGAGAAATGTACTATAAATGTATAACCCCTATATTCCTCGGATATTACATGTTTACAAAATTCTTCATTTGTATCAAACATAATTTTATTTCCTTCAAAATCATTCGTCGGGTCGTGGAAACATCATTATGATTAGGTTCACACGTGTACACGGGACACCGATAAACGCGACGACGCAATATGGATAAGTCAATGGACCGGGGGGTAGATAGGAGAGCCTGGGCCCTTATAAAAGCAGACCAGAGACGGCCTGTAATCAGACGTGTTTTCTCCACTGCACTACGAGCACCTTCACGACACTTTGTGTAATAATTTAATTATTTGGACTTAGTAAATTTTACTGAAGAACATTTTTAATAAACCACATAGAATATTTCATCAGTCTACATTTATTTAATAACAACCCTGTCAACATCTTTATCATCAACACAAGTGGCCTTGCTTCCTGCAAAAACATAATATACTTGTAGTTAAACGGCTATCAGAATATTACTCTGACCAGCCCTAACGACGAGCATATTACAGTATTAAAAAAAAATTGACCTATAATAGGTATTAATAATAAATTCCAAATTAATCATATCACAATATCAGGTAACGCGTTATACATCAACAACAAACCGTGGTACTATCATATCATAGTATAGATATATAATAGTCAGTGGTGTAGTTATGGGGGATCTATGATAATACCACGATTTGTTGTTGATGTATAACGCGTTAAAAGTACCTAATAGATATTGTGATATGATTAATTTGGAATTTATTATAGATACCTATTATTGGTCAATTTTTTTTTTAATACCATAGATAAGTATATAATATGTTAATCTTATACGTACCTAGACTGACATACTGTCTTCACTCAGAATCATTTTTCTTATACAGTGATATTATATCATTGAATTCAAATTTAATACTATCCATTATAAAGAGACCCACTTGTAACCTACTGTACAACAGAGCGACATCCACTTACCCACCTGTTTTGTTATTACATATTGTATTGTACAACTGTGGAATATTTTTAAAATACGTAGGTAACCTACATAATATAAAGAAAATATTGCTTGAAACCGATATCATAATCAAACAATGTAAACCATTATTTAAAGATCTCTATTTAAAGCGGTTACAACAGTTTATATTATACCGGTATATTAAAATCCAGAACCATAATCGATAAAAACGAAATAGTATCGATTTTCAGTCGATATTAATAATTTCATGACGTCATCTGAATAAAATGACATACCGCGGTATTTTGCAAGACTTCTAGCTGCATATCTTTTTTTTTCATAGGATAAGGTGAACGGCAAAAATAACTACTACAAACTC
>NC_042495.1:18495436-18496556 GCF_005508785.2 Acyrthosiphon pisum
TGATATTTTGTTTTGGGAAAATTGTGTGATAAGAGACTTTCGACAAGCTCCCGACGGTACGAATAATAAATTATATAGCACGACGAGTCGACAAAATTATCGTCGATAACAATTTTATCATAGGCAGGCCTCGATAACTATTACTGAAATAATAACCAATTATAAAATCGACAAAAACAGTGATAAGGACGTCGAGTGGATTTTATTTTATGAATTATTATAACAGTCTAATCAGTGGCGGATTGACCCATAGGCCACCAAGGCACGCGCCTAGGGCGCAAAATTTATTGGGGCGCAATTTTTTAGTTAATTTATACTTTTTAGTTTTTCATAATTCCATAATTTATTATATATTTACCTAAATTTATGTATGATATTTATTTTTTTTTGTATACGAATTGCATGAAAAAGGAGAATGGCTCTCGTAGCCCCGTCGCAGTAACGTTTTAATTCATAAGCTATAATACCTAACCTCGCAGTTTGGGTTCAATACTGCTACCAGCGCGCGCTAGAGGCTCGATATCGGCACTCGCGAGGCAGTTGCCTATGTTAACGCATGGGTGTGCGGCGTAAACACATACAATATTGTGAATGGCACATGCGCAAAACGCCAGCCAAGGCAGTCAAATATACTGCCTCGGGCCGCCGGGTACATTGTTATAGCCGCTCTACTAGCTAGGTGGGGAACCGCTCGCACAGTTCTTAGCAAGTAAATAAAATTGGATTGAACCGCCTCACCCCGCACTCGGCATTCTTAGAATACTGGAATTTATTCTGGAAATCAGATGTCTTGATAAAGTAATTAATAATAATAAACATTGCGACGACGCGTGACGCTGGCACTGTCGCCCGTCTCCTGCATAGTGCATACTGCTCAGAAATCTTATAGATTTCATCCAATTTTTATAGTTTATTTCATGGAACATAACCCGTGGGAGTACGCCAATGTAAAGAGCGCTAGTGTTGTAATGCCTAGGAGCGGAAAAATGGAAATCCGCACCTGAGTCTAATATAAAACTATTGCAACTATTTATAACTAATACTAATTTGAAACAAAATAAAAATGACGTTTAGTTTAACTATAATAACTTGTAATTTGTATAATAAATATATTTTTAAA
>NC_042495.1:18497172-18510659 GCF_005508785.2 Acyrthosiphon pisum
ATTTGTAAAAATTTGAATTTCAAACGATCATAAAAATTTAATTTGACTTTCTTATGGATTTTTTTTGTTAATAAAGGTAGATAATCTTATAAGTAATCTTGTATTACATTTTAAAATCTTAGATTTAAAAAGAAAAATTTTTACGAAGTCTTAACTCAAAATAATTTGCCAATTTTCGTGATTTTTCCATATTTTGTCAATTTTTGAACTTTAAATGCTTATAAAAAAAAACTGTGACTAAGGATTTTTAATATTTTTAAAAAAATAAAAATAAACACACATCATTGTAAAATCAATACATTCATCGTTCCACTCAGAATCTAAAAACAAATGTTTTTCTGTAAATGTACATTTAAATGGTTTATTTGTACCTCCACATTTTCTACATCCTACATAGCATTTACCTCCTAATGCTAATCTAGATTGCATATAACATTGATGTTCATTTATTTTCACTTCTTGTAGGCAATTTCTACATTTACTATAACCACAATATTATGTACTGTATCTCTAAACAACATTCTATTACAATCAATACATTTATATTCATACATACATACATACATACATATTCGTGATTATCTAAACATTCTTGATTATAAAAATATCTATTACATTTTTCACAATATATTTTATTTTTTGTACTACTTGAATGTTTAAATCTCTCACCATAATATGTACACAATTTAAGACATTTTTATTTTTATTTTTATCACATGTATGTTTATCTTTATTTTGATATGGTTTACCGCACTTATTACAATAATAACACGACCCGTAGAATCCTCTAGCTGATTTAATAACATCAAAATGATTACCATTTTTATACAAATAAATTTTAGTTTCTTTATTCTCACCCTTATGAATTAAAGTATTTAAATTTTCAGCACAAATAACATTTATTTGAATATCTAGTGCAAGTTCCACATTCTTAATATCATTCAATGTAAATCCTTCTTCGTTATATTCTGTTAACATATTACACAATTCTAAAGCTAAATCTTTTTGAATTTTTCTACCTTTTCTCATGTATGTAATATTATTGGAATCTAATTCATGACCTAAAATATTATTTGTTTGAGTAGATAATGCAACAACAATAGCTCTCGGACAACATAAATTATCATCGTTATTAATCTAAATTATGCTATTTTTGTTTTTATATATTCTGATAAATTTATTATTTTAGTTTTCCTCGAACCTCTTGGAATTTTCACTAATTGAACTTGAAAAGTAGTTTCTGTTATATCAATAATTTATTGTTTCAGATGAAGTTAATATGTTACCAATAATTGATTTTAAGTTTGTTAAAAAATTATCAGATTTCATACCGGTAGATATAGTACTTTTTAAATTTGGGTTCATCGCTATAATATTTATTTGATCACTTTTTTCATAATTTGAATTTTTTTTGGAAAAGTTTTAACATGGAATCTAGAGCTTTATGTACATAATCAATTTTGTATTTTGCATAACATAGGTTTAGATCTTTTATTAAAGCTTCTCTAAAACGAATTTTATATTCAGCTTCACTTATTTTAAATTTCTTTTGAATTTGTTTATTCAATTGAATTACATTTATCAAATCATAAACGTCTAATGTTTTTTCTAATGAGCTATTAAAATTATTTTCTTCAGTGAACAATGTTTTTTCTAACTTCTGAAATGGATTATTGTTTAATGAACTATTAAAAACTTCATCCTTGAAGATATCATCTTGAAATTTACGAAAAGGTTGTTTGATTTCTTGTTAATTCAATTTTTTTTACTAAACATTATTTATTAAGTTTGTAAATTTGTTTTATATCAAAACTTCTAGCTATTGACTTAAGCTCAGAAATTTTTAAATCGCGAATTATATGACCTCTCCTTATTCTTGATATAAGATCATTTTTTTTAAGTGTACTATAACCCTCAAGTTTAGCCTCTTTTGCTATTGACTTAAGCTTAGAGACTTTCATATTTTCTAATATACTTATAGAATTTATATTTGCCATTATTTATTATATTTTTAATTTTTTAAATTAATTTATTCAATTTCTTTTTAATACATTTTGCAATTAAAAATGTTATTTTTATTTTATTTTTATAGAACAATTCTATTAAAAAATGTTTTGAGGGGCTTTGCATTTCGATTTTAATTATTAATAATACATTTTAATAATTATTGCTTTTCATGAATATGCAAAATATTTTAATAACTATTGCTTTTCAATAAATATGCAAAATATTTAAACGAATATTGCATTTCAATTTCTTTGAAAAATATTTTAGGAAATATTGCATTTAAATGACATGTGTCCTTAAGTGACCTATATACCACTTATATTTGTAAAAGTAGGCATAATATAATATAGACTTAACAATATTATCTTATTATAAAAAATTGAATTTAAAAATGATTTAGTATGTTATCAATGTCCATTGCAAACAATTTATAATAATTACAATAATTTAATATATAATTTTGTTTTAATGTTTTTTTAAGACGTGTCAACGATGATGTAATAATGTGATATTA
Source organism: Acyrthosiphon pisum (assembly GCF_005508785.2). NCBI lineage: Eukaryota > Metazoa > Arthropoda > Insecta > Hemiptera > Aphididae > Acyrthosiphon > Acyrthosiphon pisum. The sequence continues at coordinate 18,499,694 of NC_042495.1, forward strand.
CTTATTAGTTATTGTAAGGGTTCGGATTTGAATGCAATATAATCAATAAAAAAATAATTTAAAATGTAAAAAAATGCAAAAAAAGGTATTTAATGTATATAAAAAGGCATAAATATACTACAAAATAAAATAGTGAACATTTTTTAAACACTTTCAAATGCATACATTTAAAAAAAATACAAATTAAAAATGACCATGAATACTAAACTACATTAAGTTTATGCTATTTTGTATAAATAGATTATCTTTTGTCCTATGAATTTGTTAAGAACAATTTTAAAAATTAACTTACTTGAGTTACACCAGTTAATTTAATGCAAAATAAACTAGCTGGTATTAAAGCAATAATTGACTACCATGTATTTTGATAAGCTGTCTTCAGAAAAACGGTCATGGTTTGGGCTCAAAATATTTTTATACATCGAAAAGGATCTAATTATATAAAATTATAATATCAACTGAAAATTAAACACAAAAAAGGCATTTATAAGTACAAAATGCAAAAAAAGGCAAAAAAAAATGCATCCATCGTCTAAGAAATTAAATGAAACACATTTTTGTATTAAAATTATTTTTTTTATTATGATTAATAAAAGAAAGGCATTTGCCTTCAAATCCAAATCCTAGTTATTTTCGCTTATTTTTTTTTTGTGTCTGTCATCACCTTTTAGGACAGTAAAAATGCTTGGATTTTCTTCAACAGTACCTCTTCTGATAGGAATTGTAACGAAACGACAATGTTGTAGATTTTAATTAATGACTTTTATTCAGATATAATTTTACAATCATTGCATTCATTATCTGTGTGTACAATATTTTCTTATAAACAGTATTTAATACTCAAAGAGTGTACATTCAAAATAGTTTAATCAGGATTTACATATAAGGGGGGGGGGAATTCGTGACATAGAACTCACGGTTTTGTCTGGTAATTATTGGTGATGGTTTCCATAGTGGCCTGTTCAGGAATGACGGCGTGTGGACTGATTTCCTGATGATGGAATACGTGGTCAGCTCAGCTCTGGGTAGCAGCTCTCCGTATTGATTACAATTGTGTTAACTTATCGGCGGCGGACTCGCGTTACGACGTTTCACGGCTCAATAAGAAACGATAGTTTTGGAATAATCGGTTGAATACGCGGCGGCTCGGCTCGTTGGCGGCGGCTCGACGTAATAATACAAAGTTACTCAAAATGGCAGCGGACTCAGACTTGGCGACGTCTCACGGCACGAGAGTAACCGGTTGACTGTCCAGTGATACGATACGCGGCGGCTCGACGTAAGTACAGTGTTGCGCACTTGACGGCGGCAGACTCACATTACGACGACGTCTCACGGCTCGAGAAGGGGAACAGGATTACAACTAGGGTTTGAATAAACCTTTGGTTGTTGGGTATAGCCTGTAGCACATCCGTGTCTAACGATATTTCTATCGTCCGACTTGCATTACACCGCACTCAGTGGGGACGAAGGAGCCCTGAGCTGTGTCCACGGCCTATGCTGTTGCATGCCAGATTGTAGTGTGTGGATTTTGCGTTGTGCCCTTTGCGATTGATGGTGTTTAAATGCATATTAGAACACATTCAAAAATATGTTCTTATAGTTCAGAATCTGGGGGTTCTGAATATACCAAAATGTTGGTTTTAAGTTGTAGGGTTTTTGTGTTATCGAATTTCTAGTCGGGGGCGGCAGACCGTCGGAGAATATGTGGTGCATCCACGCTATCTAGAGTGTGTCGGAGCGGGTGTTGTTGTGGTTCCGCGGCGGTTGCCGGTTACGCGGTAGGCGAGAACGCATGGTGGTGGTATGGCGGACCGGTTGGGAACGAGCAACGAGAGTGCGCCACCTAAATGGGCACTCCGTTTTATCCCGTTACAGAATCTAGTCGGTACTTGGGGGATCAAAATATGATTTTTGGCGTTATTCTCAAACAAATGACAGTAGATACATGACATTTTTTTTAACATTTATATTGGCATTCGCTATACACCATAAAATATTCAAAATATTTTGCCTTGTTTTAAACTGTTTACGGAAATTATCATTTTAGATTCTGAGTGGAACGATGAATGTTGATTTTACAATGATGTGTTTTTTTTTTTTTTTGTGTCTGTCATCACCTTTTAGTACAGTAAAAGTGCTACGATTTTCTTCAACAGTATCTTTTCTGATAGGAAAAAAAATCTAGTTGGTACTTTGGGGTCAAAAGTAAAATTTTTCCAGTAGTTTTTAAAAGCACCGTGAAAAACAAAAGAAAAATTAAGGAAAAACGGGAATTTTTACGCAAAATCTGTTTTCGAGAAAATTGATTTTGGTTTTTTGTGTAACTTTAAAACGAATGACTGTAGATACATGAAATTTTCATTGGTTGTTTATATTTCTATTTTCTATACATGATAAAATGTTCAAAATAAAGTAATTATATTTATTTATTCAAATTGTATCAATTGCATTGGACTTTCGCTATCTAAATTTTGCAATCCATTATAAATAAGATTAAATTTAGTTTTTGAATTTTGATTATATAATGACATTAATTGTTCTTTTGTAAACACCTCTGAAAATTTATTTGGTAAAAATAATTGAAATTTTTTATCTAATATAACAACTATTGCCTTACCGTACATTGCATCAATATATTTGAAATGAGTAACCTCATAATTTTTTCCTTTTTCTAAATCACATACTTTTATTAATTCATATTTATCGTTGCATTCATTAAAAAGTTTTTTAAAATTTTCCATTTCTATTTTTTATTATAATAGAAATATTTTTTTTTAATCGTGTATTTAAATTACATTTATTTCTAAATAACATAACAATATATATATATATATATATATATATAACAACGAATTTTTTTGTTAACAAATCGTTGTTCTCGTATGTATGTTTTAATATTTCGATATTAAAAAAATCTATTTACTAATATAAATAATAGAAATGGAAAATTAAAATTTGGAAACACTTTTAAAATTGATTGAACAACAACATAAACTAATACAGATCCTTAATGAATACAAACAACGACAACGTGATAGCGACAGTGACACTGTTAGCGACAGTGATATAATGGATACTGATAGTGAGGAGGAAGGTATAGGAAAACTCCAAAGTTTCATCTTTAATGAAAACAATACTGATGATGATGATGATAATCGATTGATGATGATGATGATGATCAGTGGCGGTCAACTGATTTTTTCAGGGGGGGGATACGGCTGATTGTTTAACATATGAATTATTTTATTATTGAAATATAATGTATGGTTATGTCTAATATCAATTTATAAAATTATGGTAAATACAAACTTTATTTATAACTTAGGTATGCAGACTGAATCACGGACATTCGCCTCGACCATTCCCCCCCATCGTACGGACTCTTTTCGGTGTAGTAGGACATTTTCCCCCGATACATTTTTGATGCGGACATTCCCCCATTTTTTTAAAGTTTACTATTTTATAATAATTGTTTGTTATTTAATATAAACAATTTATTATTTTATTATTAAATATTTTGCCTATCGTCTAATATTTTCAAATATTTTCATAAATATAATAAATTATAAATGAATATTTTTGATCAACTGAACTACTTGAATAAAATTCAAAAGCAATTATTAAAATGTTAAATATCCAAGCTGGTAGTCTTAACAAAAAAAAAAATAAATAAAAAATATGTGTTTAGAAATAACAAAAGAATTAGTAATCAAATGTTTTTTACAAAATTTATCATTTTTATGCCTGATTTTTTAGCTATTTTTATTAATGTTTAAAGCTTAAAATATAAAATATAATAATATGCTTACTTTTTTTTTAATTTTAATTTTTGAAGCAGTTCAGTGGATCGAACAAATTGATTTATAACCTATTATATTTATGAAAAAAAAAAAAAATAATTTCATATTAAATAATAAGTAATATTGTATTATTAAATTCGATATTATTAGTCAATAATAAACTTAAAAAAAAAAATTGGAGGAAAATGTCCACATCAAAATATATATGGGGGAGAAAATATGCTACTGCACCGAAAACAATCAGGGGTAAAATGTCCATTTAACATACATACAGACTTTATAAATATATTATAGTATTAACAATGTTTTTATTATATTAGTATATCTATTTTTTTGTTTTTTTTTTTTGCTAATTCGTCCAGTACTTCGTTGGATGATGTTATATTTATAGCCCCGCAATGAACAGCGATAGAAAAAATATTACCGCTAAGTCCACAACTTAATTTTCTGTAACGATATTAGTGATCTTACTTATTTTTTTCATCCGCCGAGTGGTTAGAAGTAGAGCAACTTGCATCAAAAATCAAAATAGTTAGTAATTTTCCTTTTATAGACATAGTAATTGTGAAAATGTTAAATGGACAAAATAGTCAATATTACAAAAGACACCGACCGTATAATAGTAAGTAATAGTACTACACGAAATAGAAGAAAACACGAGTACGAAAGAGTAAAGACGAATCATGGTGATAACTAAATATTATGAGTTATGACAAATAATAAGCAATCGATATTTCAAGTTTTCAACCAACTAATGACTTGGGGCTGTTGGTACGTATATTGTAAAGTATACCTACCGATCGCACTATCGCCTGTATAGGCAAATGTTCTGGGAAAGTTTAGAGCTAGTTGTTATTGAGAATTCTCGATGATCGAATTGGATAATTCCCATATTATATTTTGTGTAAGCAACTAAATATTAATAATGATATCCTAGTAGTTAGATATGAGTCTAGATAATAATATAATCATGTCATATAAACACGTATAGACATATTCTGACATTTTGTCGAAATTTACAATATTTGATAATTTGTTTTTAGAAAAAAAAAATTTAAACAAAAGTTAATGCATTATAGAATATACTTAATTATAAACTGTTATAACTATTGAAAAAAATGAATGGAGGGGATCTATCCTCCTCATCCCCCCCCCCCCCGGTTTGAACACCACTGATGATGATGATGATATTGTATTAAAATTACTATGAAAAACGGAAAAACTACATACATTTTTCTGATGAATAAAAACATTAGGTCAAAATTAGATAGAATATTATCGAAGTTTTTAAAATAATAATAATAATATGTAGCTAGACTGATTATTTTTTAACATGTTGTTGTGGAAAAAATAAACAATACATTTGGTAAAAGAACTTTTAAAATATTTGGGTAAAGATAATCTTTTTTGTACTGTTCCCCAATTTCAATACTATAATGATCCACCTATATGTGGTGATTTGTGTTTAGAATTTATTTAAATATCATATATTTTTAATAGAAATATTTCTATTAAAAAAATAACAAGTATACGAGTTAACGAGAACAACGAGTTGTTTTGTTAACAAGTCTAAGAGTATGTATGTTTTAATATTTCGATGTTAAAAAAAAAATGTACTAATGTAAATAATAGTATGTATAATAGTTATGTTAAACGACTTAAACAAAATCTAAAATATTTAAATATCGTTAAACAATTTGAAAATTAACTACTACAACTTGTGAACGATCCTGTGAAAGAACTTGATGTTGATAAATATTTTTTTTTTTTTTTTATTAGACAAAACTATCCGCGGCATCGGAGGCCATTGGACGTATTAGATACATTTAAAAAACGAAAAGAAAAATTATAGTTTACAATTACGTTTGTGCATTAGATATACATATATATATATATATAGAAAAAGAGATAAGAAGATATATATAATGACATATTGTATATTTTAAATTTTCTTAAGTAGTTGGGTTTGCCAATGGAGGATAAAGAGGGTCATCGAGGTGTATTAGATTTTCGAGACTATATTTTACGTAATAGTTGTTGAAGAAGTGTTTTGGATGGTGTGTAAGAGCTTGGGGTGATCTAGATATTCTTACTGCTAATTTGGCAGTTTGTTCTTTCCATCGTACAGCCAGGGACGGGATTCCTGCAATGTCAGGATGCTTTTAATGGGGCTGGAGCGGAAGGCACCAATGGAAAGGTGGATGCTGGCATTGTGAATTGGCCATAATTTTTGTAGGTGTGTAGGTTTGGCTGTTGAGAAAATCGGGGCACCATAATCGAGTTTTGAGAGAATAAGGGCCTTGTAAATTTTAAGTAGTGCTTGAGACTGGGCTCCCCATGAGGTATGGCCAGGAGTTTTAATAATGTTGAGTCTGGGTGTTGTGGCGTTTTTAAGATTTAGGATGTATGGAATCCATGTGGCTTTGTGATCAAAAATGATGCCTAGGGTTTTGACTTTTGTTTGGTTTTCAATGACGTGGTTTCCGAAGTTGATTTGGACCTTATTCCTTGTACTCTTATGGTTAAATACTATGAGATTGGTTTTTTTCATGAGAGAAACGGAAGCCAGATGTTTTAGACTACGACAAGAGTTTGTTGGTGGAATCTTGTAGTATGTATTGAATCGACGTGATATTAGAGCTGTGGCATAGGATGGTAAAATCGTCGGCGTAAATTAGAGGTATATTAGGGCGTTTTATTTCTTCAGAAATATCGTTGACAGCAATTAGAAACAGAGTTACAGAAATGGAGGACCCATGCACAACTCCATTGTCCTGGGAGTATGTGTCTCAGAGGGTGTTGGGGATTTTTACTTGGAAGGTGCGGTTCTCGAGGAGGTTAGAGATAAAGTCGATCATGTTGTCCTTAGAGATAATTTTGTTGAGTTTATCTAATATTCTGGGTCTCCTTACTGTGTCGTAAGCTTTAGCGATGTCGAAGCTGATCATGCCCATTTTTTGTTTATTAAGTAAAGATGTGCTAATTTAATTTTTTATCGTGATAAGGTGATTTAATGTACTTCTGTTGCGTCTGAATCCGTTTTGAATGGGGGGTGTTGGGTACGGTAATATCAGCGCTTGACGAATGTCGCGGTGAACTTATGATCCCGCCCCGCGACGTTCATATCTACGAACCGGTCGCGTTACGTCGCTTCGCAAGTTGATCATTACCGTGCGCCCGGCGTGCCTCCTCTTAACAGTTCTCGTATCTTATGATAAGACATCGTTGTTGTTTTGTCGTGCGTGCGTTCGTTCGCTCTCGTTTTTCTTTAAAAAAAAACATGTGAGACGTTACTTACCAATATTATATTTTTGTTTTGTATATATACGCGTTGCTTTTTGTTAAGTACGTCGTTGTGTGTGCGCCATCGCCGCCGCCGACGTCTACGGCCGTCGCCGTTTTTATTCACGTTGTGTGTGCGCCATCGCCGCCGCCGACGTCTACGGCCGTCGCCGTTTTTCACTCGCGTTGTGTGTGCGCCATCGCCGCCGCCGACGTCTACGGCCGTCGCCGTTTTTCACTCACGTTGTGTGTGCGCCATCGCCGCCGCCGACGTCTACGGCCGTCGCCGTTTTTCACTCACGTTGTGTGTGCGCCATCGCCGCCGCCGACGTCTACGGCCGTCGCCGTTTTTCACTCGCGTTGTGTGTGCGCCATCGCCGCCGCCGACGTCTACGGCCGTCGCCGTTTTTCACTCACGTTGTGTGTGCGCCATCGCCGCCGCCGACGTCTACGGCCGTCGCCGTTTTCACTCACGTTGTGTGTGCGCCATCGCTGCCGCCGACGTCTACGGCCGTCGCCGTTCTTATTCACGTTGTGTGTGCGCCATCGCCGCCGCCGACGTCTACGGCCGTCGCCGTTTTTCACTCACGTTGTGTGTGCGCCATCGCCGCCGCCGACGTCTACGGCCGTCGCCGTTTTTATTCACGTTGTGTGTGCGCCATCGCCGCCGCCGACGTCTACGGCCGTCGCCGTTTTTCACTCACGTTGTGTGTGCGCCATCGCCGCCGCCGACGTCCACGGCCGTCGCCGTTGCCGTCACCGTCACCGGCGTCGTGGTAAATCTATATCGTCGGACATCGTCATGCCATCCAAGGAAACTCCGGTGATGTTTATTTTCTATTTTTAAAGCTTTGTTAAAAAATATCGATCTTTGTAAAATATATTTTGTTACTAGTCTTAGATTTAAGGACCCCCCCGTCCCGTTATTTGTAAAATTAATAATTAAGCTCATTTCAATACAGTCCACTAAAATTAAAAATATCCGAGTCTGTCTTTTCCTTACAAACTTATCCACTACCTTATAACTATCCGGCATTTAAGGTTGCCGGCCATATCCCGCGCCATTCACGTGCCATAAGGGAAAGCCGCAGCCGCACATTTGGTCCTTCGGGCCGGATCTAGAGATAGGTTTTCAGGACTTATTGTCTTTATTTTCGACAGTTCAGCCATGCCCCTTTCCCCAGCTGAAATAGAACGCGCAGAGCGACTGCTTAAACGTACAATCGCAAAACGTGACTCGTTAGTGTCACAAATGCAATTTCTCTGCGATCTAGCTAAAAAGTTGGAAGTGAATAGTGAGGTCCTTCCATTGTTCCGCGCTCGTAAAAGGGACATCGGTTCTCTTCGTACACAATTTAATGTTGAGCAGGATGCTATTTTGGACATACTCATACAACTCGTACGCGACGAAGAGTATGACAACGTTCATGTGCCTATTGCAAACAGAATGTCGGAATTTTATTATAGTATTATGACTATTGCTGACACCGTTCTTGATGAGACGCCTACGTCCTCTTCCACGATCGAATCCAACATTAACAGTAGCTCAAACATACAACTTCCAAAGATTGATTTACCAAAATTTGACGGAACTCTAATTAACTGGATTTCATTCCGGGACACGTTTATTTCTTTGGTACACGACAACTTAAATATTGGAAAGTTAGAAAAATTCCATTATTTATTAATTTGTGTTTCTGGTTCAGCGCTTACTGTCGTCAAGGCCATACCTTTATCTGCGGCCAATTACGACATTGCATGGAAGGCTTTGATTGACCGTTATGATAATCAGCGATTACTTGCTACTGCCCATTTAGAGAAGTTATTCGCCTTTCGTCCAATTAATACGGAGTCCCTTTCTTCACTTTCAGCATTTGTGAGCACTTTTCAAGAGAACATCGCCGCAATCAAAGTTCTCGGAGTGAATGATCTTGCGGGATTTATGTTATTTTTTATCGGTTCTCGCGCGTTAGACCCCGTCACCCGTAATCTTTTTGAGAGTACTGTGTCACAAGATTCTGTTCCCGTATTTGATGTATTGCTTAAATTTGTACAACAGCGGTGTAAGGTATTGGAAAATATTAAAAGTTCCGAAAAATTGGTTACCCACTCAACAAAAATCAAGAACAACCCAAGTTCTCGTGCGGTGTTGACTATTACTGACGCGAATTTTACGTCGCCGGGTACCTCTTCCGAACCTATTCAAGGACGAAAGTTTCAACGCAGTTGTGCGTATTGCAAACAGGATCATCCCATTTATCGATGTCAAGCTTTCTCGAAACTTACGGTAATTAAACGACGTGAATTTGTATCGTCAAATAAACTTTGCTTCTCATGCATGAATCCCTCGCACGCGGTGTCAGTCTGCACGTCAAAGTATAACTGCAAGACTTGTGGTGAACGTCACAACACCCTTCTGCATTTAAAATCCGAAAACAAGCATTCTCAGCCTGGTCCTACGTCGAATCATGTGATCACAACGAATCAGTCCGATTCCATCGAATCAAAAACTCAATTTGCTGGCACGTCTTACACTAATAATACTGTCGTACTCGGGACGGCCTGTGTCCGTATTCAGGATCGCTGCGGTAGCTATCATTCAGTGAGAGTATTATTAGACAGTGGATCACAGATATCAGCCATAACTTCTGAGTGTGCCAACCGTATCGGATTGGGTCGTCAAAAATGTCGCACGGAGATATCAGGCCTAGGCCAGAATCAAGTCATACCGGTCAAGGGTCGAACTGAATGCTCGTTCATTCCAGGTCAATCCATGGAACCAGTTATCAGTTGCAAGGAAGTGTTGGTCCTTCCACGAATTACATCATTCATGCCAGCCAGACCTTTACCATCAAGTGTACGTGCGCAGTATCAAAACCTCCAACTCGCGGATCCGGACTTTGATAAACCTGCCCGGATCGACATGCTTCTGGGTTGTGATGTTTTTCCTTATTTAATTCGCCATTGTTCGAAAATCATACATTCGGATAGCTTACCGTCAGCGTTGGATACATATCTTGGTTGGGTTTTAGTTGGTACAGTGGTCAATTCTTCATCAAACGATCATTTGGCTTCATCCAATTCCTTATCGATCACGTTAAATCCATCTCTGGATACATTGCTGCATCGATTTTGGTCCGTCGAAGAGCCTGCAACGCCATCTATCCCTACTACAGAGGACGAACTTTGTGAAAAATGGTTTAAGCAGACTGTATCGCGGAACGCATCGGGTAGGTTTTGCTTGGCATTACCCTTCCGAGACGTCGTCTTTGCCGAGACAGGTTCACAACCTGTCACTACCGTCTCCGACTTGTCGTCCTCCCATGGGCTCGGCTCCTCACGATCGATGGCCCTCAAACGGTTATTTAATTTGGAACAACGTCTGAGTAAAGACCAGGCTCTATACGATGCTTACCGGTCATTCATGGACGAATACTTGTCATTGGGCCATATGAAAATTGCGACACGACCAGGAAAGTATTTCATACCGCATCATGCGGTAGTGAAACGTGATGGTGATGTATCGAAGTTACGAGTGGTCTTCGACGCGTCGGCCAAATCATCCTCCGGTACTTCTCTTAACGATTCCTTGTGCATTGGACCAAAATTGCAAACGGAGATTGGTGAATTACTATTGACTTGCCGCTTATACAAATTCATCTTCATTGCCGACATTGTCAAGATGTATCGACAGATTTCTGTTCGGGATGAAGATTGTATTTATCAACACATTTTGTGGCGCCGGTCGCCTGACCATGAGGTACAAGAGTTCGAATTACTGACAGTTACCTACGGACTCAATTCTGCGCCGTTTCTTGCGATACGTGTGTTGCATGCCTTGGATGCTGTCTCCGAACTCGCTATTTCCCGCTGCAAAGGGA
>NC_042495.1:18510709-18516824 GCF_005508785.2 Acyrthosiphon pisum
TAAGAAATTACTGACAAACGGTCTATTTGACCATTTAATTTCATTTTTTGTGTAATATGGTAGGTTGAGGTGTAGTCCGTGTTCAACAACAGGTCTTATTGCTATATGACGTGGTGGTATTGCAGGTGTACTTGGCCTAGCTATTAAAAATTTTAGACAATATTAAAATGTTTAAAGAAACCAAATAAAAATAATTCAAAATAATATTTTATATACCATAAGCATTGTTATCTGATTGCTGTTCATCTTCAACTGTTTCTAAAATATACAGTGTAATTGTTTCATAAAGAAAATAATTAGAAACAAAAAAATAAATAATATAAAATAATATTTTATATACCATAAGCATTGTTATCTGATTGCTGTTCATCTTCAACTGTTTCTAAAATATACAGTGTAATTGTTTCATAAAGAAAATAATTAGAAACAAAAAAATAAATAATATAAAATAATATTTTATATACCATAAGCATTGTTATCTGATTGCTGTTCATCTTCAACTGTTTCTAAAATATACAGTGTAATTGTTTCATAAAGAAAATAATTAGAAACAAAAAAATAAATAATATAAAATAATATTTTACATACCATCATTTATGCCAAAAACATTGAAATCTTCATCATCATGGAAATCAAACAGTTCAAAATCATCAAGTACATTTTCAACAGGTCTTGTAGCTATCTGACGTGGTGGTAATGCGACTAAAATGTAGTATAACAATTAAAATGTATAAAGAAACCAAATAAAAATAATTCAAAATAATATTTTATATACCTACCATAAGCATTGTTATCTGATTGCTGTTCATCTTCAACTGTTTCTAAAATATACAGTGTAATTGTTTCATAAAGAAATAATTAGAAACAAAAAATAAATATATAAATATATTTTACATACCATTATTTATGGCAAAACGTTGAATCTTCATCATCTTCGAATTCAAACATTCAAATCATCAAGTACATTTCAAACATTGTCTTACTAGACTTTCGATTCTGACAGGGTATTCATTGTCATCAACAAAATCATCGTCGTCGCCTGACAATGATGATAGTTCTGAATCTCTCCCATCACCTAGCAATTCGATGATGTCTCCGTAGGGCAGCTGATGCTGCTTTTTTAACATTTCAAACTAGAGTTTATAACATAAATTTAATTTAATCAACTGATTATAACTATCTACCTATGTGGTTTAATTAAAAGAATACTTACTAATATAGTTGATATTCTTCACTAAGCAACAGAAACAAAATTCGTAACGTAACAACGAGTTACTCGTTCGATTACCGGACGAGATTCGGAGAATAACGATTAATGATAACGAATAACAGCGGCAAAATGCACGTGCACATGAATAATAATATTATCGGTTATCACAAAATGTTGTAAACGCCCAAGGCCCAACTGTCATTATAATGGCATATTACTTAAGACGATACCACTCACTGATAAAAGATAATAACCACATTTTAATACCGGCATAATACAATAACATCAGTGTAGACACGAGGAAAAAAATATGGGATTTTTCCCAATTGATTATCAATAATTAATATTTATTACAAGAAAAAAAAAAAAAAATCCCGACAATTTTTTTTTTTTTTTACATCATTGATTTTCAATATAGTTTAGTGATAAAATATATAACCATAATTCTTATTATTATCTATAAATATTCGTTAACAAAATAAACCAATTTCCCTCCAGTTATACACACAATTATAATTTCTACATTTATTTTTAATGTAATGCCATTATAATGACATTGGGGCCTGAAAGGGTTAAGTACGTCGTTGTGTGTGCGCCATCGCCGCCGCCGACGTTCACGGCCGTCGCCGTTTTTTATTCACGTTGTGTGTGCGCCATCGCCGCCGCCGACGTCTACGGCCGTCGCCGTTTTTCACTCACGTTGTGTGTGCGCCATCGCCGCCGCCGACGTCCACGGCCGTTGCCGTCACCGTCACCGGCGTCGTGGTAAATCTATATCGTCGGACATCGTCATGCCATCCAAGGAAACTCCGGTGATGTTTATTTTCTATTTTTAAAGCTTTGTTAAAAAATATCGATCTTTGTAAAATATATTTTGTTACTAGTCTTAGATTTAAGGACCCCCCCGTCCCGTTATTTGTAAAATTAATAATTAAGCTCATTTCAATACAGTCCACTAAAATTAAAAATATCCGAGTCTGTCTTTTCCTTACAAACTTATCCACTACCTTATAACTATCCGGCATCTAAGGTTGCCGGCCATATCCCGCGCCATTCACGTGCCATAAGGGAAAGCCGCAGCCGCACATTTGGTCCTTCGGGCCGGATCTAGAGATAGGTTTTCAGGACTTATTGTCTTTATTTTCGACAGTTCAGCCATGCCCCTTTCCCCAGCTGAAATAGAACGCGCAGAGCGACTGCTTAAACGTACAATCGCAAAACGTGACTCGTTAGTGTCACAAATGCAATTTCTCTGCGATCTAGCTAAAAAGTTGGAAGTGAATAGTGAGGTCCTTCCATTGTTCCGCGCTCGTAAAAGGGACATCGGTTCTCTTCGTACACAATTTAATGTTGAGCAGGATGCTATTTTGGACATACTCATACAACTCGTACGCGACGAAGAGTATGACAACGTTCATGTGCCTATTGCAAACAGAATGTCGGAATTTTATTATAGTATTATGACTATTGCTGACACCGTTCTTGATGAGACGCCTACGTCCTCTTCCACGATCGAATCCAACATTAACAGTAGCTCAAACATACAACTTCCAAAGATTGATTTACCAAAATTTGACGGAACTCTAATTAACTGGATTTCATTCCGGGACACGTTTATTTCTTTGGTACACGACAACTTAAATATTGGAAAGTTAGAAAAATTCCATTATTTATTAATTTGTGTTTCTGGTTCAGCGCTTACTGTCGTCAAGGCCATACCTTTATCTGCGGCCAATTACGACATTGCATGGAAGGCTTTGATTGACCGTTATGATAATCAGCGATTACTTGCTACTGCCCATTTAGAGAAGTTATTCGCCTTTCGTCCAATTAATACGGAGTCCCTTTCTTCACTTTCAGCATTTGTGAGCACTTTTCAAGAGAACATCGCCGCAATCAAAGTTCTCGGAGTGAATGATCTTGCGGGATTTATGTTATTTTTTATCGGTTCTCGCGCGTTAGACCCCGTCACCCGTAATCTTTTTGAGAGTACTGTGTCACAAGATTCTGTTCCCGTATTTGATGTATTGCTTAAATTTGTACAACAGCGGTGTAAGGTATTGGAAAATATTAAAAGTTCCGAAAAATTGGTTACCCACTCAACAAAAATCAAGAACAACCCAAGTTCTCGTGCGGTGTTGACTATTACTGACGCGAATGTTACGTCGCCGGGTACCTCTTCCGAACCTATTCAAGGACGAAAGTTTCAACGCAGTTGTGCGTATTGCAAACAGGATCATCCCATTTATCGATGTCAAGCTTTCTCGAAACTTACGGTAATTAAACGACGTGAATTTGTATCGTCAAATAAACTTTGCTTCTCATGCATGAATCCCTCGCACGCGGTGTCAGTCTGCACGTCAAAGTATAACTGCAAGACTTGTGGTGAACGTCACAACACCCTTCTGCATTTAAAATCCGAAAACAAGCATTCTCAGCCTGGTCCTACGTCGAATCATGTGATCACAACGAATCAGTCCGATTCCATCGAATCAAAAACTCAATTTGCTGGCACGTCTTACACTAATAATACTGTCGTACTCGGGACGGCCTATGTCCGTATTCAGGATCGCTGCGGTAGCTATCATTCAGTGAGAGTATTATTAGACAGTGGATCACAGATATCAGCCATAACTTCTGAGTGTGCCAACCGTATCGGATTGGGTCGTCAAAAATGTCGCACGGAGATATCAGGCCTAGGCCAGAATCAAGTCATACCGGTCAAGGGTCGAACTGAATGCTCGTTCATTCCAGGTCAATCCATGGAACCAGTTATCAGTTGCAAGGAAGTGTTGGTCCTTCCACGAATTACATCATTCATGCCAGCCAGACCTTTACCATCAAGTGTACGTGCGCAGTATCAAAACCTCCAACTCGCGGATCCGGACTTTGATAAACCTGCCCGGATCGACATGCATCTGGGTTGTGATGTTTTTCCTTATTTAATTCACCCTTGTTCGAAAATCATACATTCGGATAGCTTACCGTCAGCGTTGGATACATATCTTGGTTGGGTTTTAGTTGGTACAGTGGTCAATTCTTCATCAAACGATCATTTGGCTTCATCCAATTCCTTATCGATCACGTTAAATCCATCTCTGGATACATTGCTGCATCGATTTTGGTCCGTCGAAGAGCCTGCAACGCCATCTATCCCTACTACAGAGGACGAACTTTGTGAAAAATGGTTTAAGCAGACTGTATCGCGGAACGCATCGGGTAGGTTTTGCGTGGCATTACCCTTCCGAGACGTCGTCTTTGCCGAGACAGGTTCACAACCTGTCACTACCGTCTCCGACTTGTCGTCCTCCCATGGGCTCGGCTCCTCACGATCGATGGCCCTCAAACGGTTATTTAATTTGGAACAACGTCTGAGTAAAGACCAGGCTCTATACGATGCTTACCGGTCATTCATGGACGAATACTTGTCATTGGGCCATATGAAAATTGCGACACGACCAGGAAAGTATTTCATACCGCATCATGCGGTAGTGAAACGTGATGGTGATGTATCGAAGTTACGAGTGGTCTTCGACGCGTCGGCCAAATCATCCTCCGGTACTTCTCTTAACGATTCCTTGTGCATTGGACCAAAATTGCAAACGGAGATTGGTGAATTACTATTGACTTGCCGCTTATACAAATTCATCTTCATTGCCGACATTGTCAAGATGTATCGACAGATTTCTGTTCGGGATGAAGATTGTATTTATCAACACATTTTGTGGCGCCGGTCGCCTGACCATGAGGTACAAGAGTTCGAATTACTGACAGTTACCTACGGACTCAATTCTGCGCCGTTTCTTGCGATACGTGTGTTGCATGCCTTGGATGCTGTCTCCGAACCGCTATTTCCCGCTGCAAAGGGAATTCTTAAACACCGCACATATGTGGACGACATACTTGTTGGCAGTAATACAGAGGAAGAACTATTCAGCATGAAGGAAGATATCGTTGGTCTTCTTAAGTCCGCAGGCTGCGTGCTCAAGAAGTGGAGTAGCAACAGTGAAAAAATAATAGACAGCGTGCCTCTTGAGGACCGAGCTAACTGCCTCTCATTCGACCCAAAGGATGAACCTTCTCTGAAAATTCTAGGTCTCCATTGGGACCCGCACACAGACACATTCGGTTACCACACATGCACCGATAACTCTAGGCCCACAAAACGAGGCATATTATCTGCTATTGCTAAATTGTTCGATCCAATCGGCACCCTTGGACCCACGCTCCTGTACGCTAAGGTCCTCATGCAGCTATTATGGCAAAACCAATTGGATTGGGACACTCAACTCCCCATTGACCTTGCGACAATGTGGAATAATTATGTCTCTGAAATGCCTTCACTAAATCAAATTCAATTTGCCCGTCACATAAACGTTTGCGACTACAAGGAGGTACAGCTACTTGGTTTTTGTGATGCGTCCCAGAAAGGGTATGCGGCAACAGTTTATCTCCGTGTCATTCGGTCATCAGGTGTAATCCAAACGTATTTATTAACCTGTAAGACCAAAGTAGCACCTCTTAAAGCCAGTGACACGGACGCCTCACTAACGATACCGCATCTTGAACTATGTGCGGCATTGTTGTTGGCACAGCTAATGCAAAATGTTCATTCCGTCGTCTCACCCATCATTAATATTACGAAAATGCAAGCTTGGACCGATTCGTCCATAGTCGAGGGGTAAACCACTCTTGGTAATCAGTGTACAAATGTTTGGAAATCTGTGGTAATCTTTGGAAATCTGTGGTAATCTTTGGGAATCTGTGGTAATCTTTAGAAATCTTTGGTAATCATTGGAAATCTCTGGTAATCTTTAGAAATCTCTAGAAATCTATGGTAATCTTTGAAAATCTCTGGTAATCTTTGGGAATCTCTGGTAGTTTTTTGAAATTTAGAATTAATTT
>NC_042495.1:18517984-18561949 GCF_005508785.2 Acyrthosiphon pisum
CAAGGAAACTCCGGTGATGTTTATTTTCTATTTTTAAAGCTTTGTTAAAAAATATCGATCTTTGTAAAATATATTTTGTTACTAGTCTTAGATTTAAGGACCCCCCCGTCCCGTTATTTGTAAAATTAATAATTAAGCTCATTTCAATACAGTCCACTAAAATTAAAAATATCCGAGTCTGTCTTTTCCTTACAAACTTATCCACTACCTTATAACTATCCGGCATTTAAGGTTGCCGGCCATATCCCGCGCCATTCACGTGCCATAAGGGAAAGCCGCAGCCGCACAGGGGGTGAGATGGTTGAATTTTTTGAGGAACCAAATTAGCCGGCGGTTTATTATTTTTTCAAGAACCTTACATGATGTATTAAGGAGACAGATAGGTCGGTAACTTTCAGCTTGGAATTTATTTTTATTGGGCTCAAGGATGGGGATAATATGCCCGTGTCTCAACGAATTGGGGAAGATGTTGTTAATCGATATTGCGTTGTATATCGATAGCAAGTGGTTTTTACTGATTTTTGGCAAGTTTTTGATGAACGAATAAGGTATTCCGTCAGGTCCGGGGCTTTGCTATTACAATTGGTAAGGGCAAAGTCGACTTCCTCGGACGTCAGTGGTGAATTGAGTGCGGTTTGATGGTGATCTTGTGGGTCAACTGTGTTGACAGGGTTGGTGTAACGGTGAGAGTAGGCTAAGAAATTGGGGTCATAATTAGAGTTGCTAGAGTTGTTGTGGAAGATGAGTCCGAGGGAGTTGGTGACATCTTTGGGGTTGATGAGAGTTTAGAGTCGATAACTAGATTAATGTTGTTAAAGTGAGAATTTTATTGCGCGCGCTTGGTTGGGGGCCTATTTCGTTGAACGTTCGTCCATCCACGTCCGTCCGAAGAGCGATCGAGGAGAAGCAGCGTAACAGAGGAGGAGGAGCGGCTGAGCGTACACACGGATTGGCTTGCGTATATAGGTAGGGGTGACGGGGCATGGTGGGGGGGCGCGCGCATAGCAGCTGCGACTCTCCTCTCCCGCTCTCTCCTTCTTTCTCACTCACTATCTCTCTCTCTCTCTCTCTCTCTCATCCTATCTCGCTCTCTCTGCGTGCACATGCTTCAGCATCTGTGCGCGTGCAGGCAGCTACGCACAGATTCTTTTTCATCTTATTTTCTCCAACTATGTGTATACACGGTGCGTCTTCATTTGTCGTGCTGTATATAGGTTAACTACGTATCGCCGGACACCGCTTTACATTTTATTTTATGTAAGAATTGATAAACTTTTTATACGTGATTGCATACTCCTTCCCATTGTTTCATCAATTTCACTAGAAAATAGACAAAGTATTACGATTGAACCCGTAGATGATAATAATGTTGATGTTGAACTTGTACCAAATATTGAAAGCGTTGCTGTCGAACCCGAAGAAAATAGTTAATATTTATGTGATAATTTATAAATTTAAAGTTAATGTAGATCCTGCACGAGCTATTGAAAGTGTTACCATTGTATTAGTAGAAAATAATTAATATTGAGATGACATATATATATTTGATTGTTATATTGTAATAATATTTTGCATTTATAATAAAATAATGACTTAACATTGATACAATTTTATTATCAATTACATTTATCATATCATGCCATCATAACATACATTCATTTAATCCCCATGTTCCTACCAACTAAAAAATCAATAACCTGTAAATTTAGTTCTCACTTTTGCGGTACGTCCCGCGACGCACCCATTTTTTTGTTGTCTGTTGGTACCTTTTAAAGATTTTATTTTATTCCATATGGTTAGATGGTCCATATGTGATTGTGGATGTTGGAGACAAAATTTTTCCAGCTTGAGGCTTTGCTACTTTTAACCAGGAGTCTTGTGCGTGCTTTATATTTCTTTAAAGTAATGAAATCTTCTTGTGATTTAGTGGATTGAAATGATTTGAGTGCTCTGTTTTTATCTTGGATTGATTTTTTTATTTCCTCGTTCCACCATGGGACTCTGGGTCGGTATGTCTTGCAAAGTGCCATTCCAATGGATATTTTAGCGGTGTCCAGGATAAGGGTGGTAAATTTCTTTACGTCGATGTTTATGCTTGTGCTAGTGGGAGTGGGCAAGGTGTGAGTGTGCTCATCAATTAACGACGAGAATAGGTCCCAATTAGCATTTTTGATTTTCCACCTGGGGGGATAATCTAAGCTTGATATGTCAAGAGGAAGGGTGATTGAAATTTTTATCGGGATATGGTCGCTACTGTATATATCAGGCAGAGTGTTACAATCCAGTTTATGGAAGAGGGAAGAATTGGCGATGTAAGGATCTATTTCCGACATGTGACCATTTTATGGGTTTGTTAGGGTGGGTTGACCATTGTTTAATAATGTAAAATTATCGTTTGAAAGCAGCTCTTCGATAGCTGCGCATCTGGGATCAGTTTTGTACGAACCTCATGTTTTGTTGTGACTATTAAAGTCCTCGACAATTAGGAAGGTGTTGGGGAGTTGCTGGATGATATACTCTATATCGTTGCGTGTGAATTATTTTTGGTTAGGTATGTATATGTTGCATATTGTAAGTGTTACGTGAGGGAGCGTGATTGGCACGGCAATGGCTTCAAGGTCTATGTGGAGAGAGATTTCCTTGGTGTGGAAATTGTTATCCTCTCCACTGGATCTGGTACAGGAATTTCTGTTTTTACTAACACATTGAAGCGGGGTAGAACAGGGTTGCTTTTATTGTTGAAATTGGTTTCTTGTAGGCATATGACTATAGGGTTGTGGTCCTTTATTAAGAGTTGGAGTTTTTCGTATTTTCTAAAGAACCCGTTGATGTTCCATTGAATGATGTAGCTATTCATTTAGGTTGTGATTATAGATACTAGATGGGGAACTGTGAGCGTTTGGAGTAAAAATATGGAATGAGAATGCTTTCATAGGGTAGAACTTTGTATAAGAGGTTGAGATTGGAAAAGCAAATTTCTAAGCTTCGTTAGACGTGATTTGAGTGGTCTGTCCTTTATTTTAGGGTGAATTTGTTCAATTATGTCTATTAAGATCGGGATACTTGTGTTTATACTTTCGACCAGTTCATGTTTATTCATTGATTTATTGTTGAAGTTGTCCAGGATGTATTTAAATTGGATGTGTGAGATTGGTAAGGATTCGTTGACGGTGAAGTGATCGATGATTGGATTTAGTTTTTAGTTTTGGCTGAGATAGATAGCAATAAGGCATTAGGGGAGTCCGGAGGTTTAGAGGATGATGAATCAGACATCAGTCTTTTCTATCTTTCAATTGGTGCGCGGGCAGTGCTTCATCAAGATGATTTTGAGTTAAAGGGAAACATTTGGTTTATTCGAGATCTTCGATCAAATCCGATTTGTTTTCTTCGAGATCTTTGATCAAATTCGATTTGGTTTGATCGAGTATATCTAGCGTTGGACTCGTTGGGGAACGGATATTTTCAATTAATTCAGTGTGATCTATAGTAGAGTCATCGGGTGTGTTTGGTTACTTTGAGCTGGATGGTGTATTTTTTTTTGGTGTGTCATCTATATTTTTACAATTATTTGAGGTGTGTCCGCTGGCTTTGCATAGAAAACAAGTGACTATGTCATCGGTAAAAAAGATTCTGAACTGAAATTCATTTGTCGTAATTATTAACGGGTTTGGAAGTTTAGAGGTGTCTTCGTGTTTAATGAATATTTGTCTTCGGAAGCTCATTATATGTTAGAATCCTTCAATATTAATACCTGCTTTGAGGTGACTGATTTGTGATATGGGGAATATGTCTAAGTTATTTAGGGGGTTTGTAATTGCTTGATTTGGTATAGATGGGCATATATTTGATATAATATATCTTTTGCTGGGTTTAACAATCTGCGTATAGGTATAATTTATATAAGAATAGGGATCATTTATATTGATTAATTGGGTTTTTTGAAATAAATTGTCGAGTATTCGTTTGCTGGACAGAAAGATGCAAAAACGGTTATTCAAGATTCTAGAGATGAACGTTATATTTTTAGGAGAAACAATTTTTCCTATTGCAGGAACTTAATCTTTTTGTAGTATTCCATCTATAGTGTTAAAGACTAAGGCTTGTTCACGGCTGGAATTTTTTTCCATGGCGACAGCAGATGCGAAGTTTATATCGTTATTGTTCACTTTAATCGATGAAGATATTATAGGTTGGTCATTAGCGGATATATTATTATTCGTGTGTTAAGCGATAGTGTCTGCGGTGCGGTTGTTATCGATGGATGGTGTTATTGAGGCGGAGAGTAGAATAGGGTTCTTGATTGCGACGCGTGAGTTATGATTGCTAGTTGTGGTGGTGGTAACATCGATATTACGGTCGCGGTCGGTGCCATGCACTACTATGTTTTTGGTTGATTGTTGAATCGATGCGGTTTTGTGTGAAAGTTTATTTATTTTGGTTTTAGGTGTGGAAATGGTTGAATTTGAGATGGATGTGTATGAACGATTGGGTGTGGGGTTTTTGGGTATATAGCCAGTAGGGTTTTTATTCATTTCGTGAATATAGGCGGTTGGGTGTTATATTAATATTACTTTTCCGAATGTCGACGTGTTTTCTGTGCTATCGAAAAGCTATAAAACTAACGGTGCGATAAGAACACGTGTTACACGGTCGGCTGTTGAACACGAACTGTTGATAAATATTATTATTATAAAAATTAATGTTGTTACGAAAATACTATAAGATATGTTCATTACAAAAAACATAATCAATTTGATAGACTACAAAACCATGTAATAAATAAATGTTGTTACGTAAATATTATAAAATATATGCATAACAAAACACTTAATGAACAATTAAAAAAAGAAAACTACTAGAAAGACTAGAAAGAAATAAAAAAAAAAACATAAATATCTTCCATATAATATATAAAAATGGAGACAAAAATGTATAACATTGCATCAGTTGAGAACGGCTTTGCCGATTAATTTGATTTTTTTTTTAATGATAGAGAGTGTCGGGGAGCGGGTTTATAGCATAAATTGTGGACCTAACTCCTGTGTCCAGAATATTTAGAGACAAAAACTGAGTTACGCCAGTGGTGCTCTCTAGCAGATAAAAATATAAATATTATATAATATAAATAATAATAATATAAATATCGATAATAGCAGGGAGCATTCTCTCAGCCCATTCATCTTTATATATATATAAAAATGAATGTGTGTGTGTAGATTAGACCTCTGGGTAGAAGATAGGCTAATTTAAAAAGGGTTAAATTTGTTTTTTTTTATTCATCAGGTTTTAGTACGGTTGGGTCAGGATTTTGTATTAATTGATTATATTAATCCACCGTAGGTGGAATTAAGTAAAAACGATAAACTTGGGATAACTTTGGTCTTTGATACTCTAGAGTTAAATCATATACTTACGTACAAACAGCACAGTGTCCGCGATCTACCGCAGGTAGATTGCCTACCTGATAATATACTGCTGCAAATCAGAATTTTTATTCCAGCCAACGGAAAAGTTAAGATATGTTTTGAACACCATACACCGAATATTAAATAACAAATAATTATTTGTTGTGTTTTTTGTGGAGTTTTCCCTCCGGTTGGTGGTTCGATTAGGTTGTTTTCCAGCAGCTCCTCGTCGACTTCCAACCCCTCGGGCGGGTTCCTAGAAAGGGCGTCAGCTGCCTTGTTTTCGGTTCCCGGCACGTGTTTCACCGTGTAGTTGTATGGCTCCAATTGCATTGCCCAGTGTAGTAATTGTTTGTTGCTGTGTTTTGCTGTTTTCAGCCATTTTAGTGCTACATTGTCCGTTAGTAGTTCGAAGTGTCCTGACTCTAGGTATGGTCTGTATTTATCTACCGCCCATGTGATCGCTAGGCATTCTCGTTCTACTGCTGGGTAGTTCAGTTTTCTGCTTTCATGGCTAATTATTTGTCTGTCCGTCGGTATTTCTCCTCTTTGGAATAGCACTGTCCCTACCCCTATTTCGCTCGCGTCTGTTTGCAGGACGAATGGTTTCGTGTAATCTGGTGGGGATAGCCTCGGTGCTCGTGTCACTGCTTCTTTGAGTTTGTCAAAGGCCTATTCCTCCCGTGCTGTCCATTTCCACGTGTTTCCCTTAGCGAGCATATTGGCGAAGGGTGTTGAGATGTCTGAGTATTTTTTCACGAATTGATTGTACCATCCGCATATCCCTAAGAATCGCTGTATTGTCTTTTACCTTTTTTGTCGTTGGGAAATTTGTTATGAATTCCAGTTTATCGATTTCCTTATCTATCCCGTCTATGGCCTAGGAAGTGTATTTTTGGTAGTCCTATTTTGCATTTTTTTGGTTGGCATGTTAGTTCATATCGTTGTAACCGTTCTAGTACCTTCTGTAGGTGTCCCTGTTTCTGGAGTATACAACGATGTCGTCCAAATAAATTTGGACGAAATCCCCGATGTAGCCACGGAATACTTCGTTTCTGAGTCGGCAGAACGTTGCGGGGGCTTCCTTTAGTCAAAACGGCATCACTTTAAATTTTTACAGGCCCCTTGGTGTGCGGAACGCTGTTAGTGGTCTACTTTCTGGTGTTAGGCTTACCTGCCAGTAGCTGGATTTTAAATCTAGTGTGCTGAATATTTTCGTACCGCCCATCCCTTGGACCATTTCGTATAGGTGTGTATCCATGTGTGTGTCCGATTCTGTTTGTAGATTTAGGCGTCTGTAGTCGACACACAGTCTTTTCGACCCATATTTTTTTCGATGCCAGGAAGATTGGTGCTGCTCACGGGGAGATGCTTGGCTCTATTATCCCCTTTTCCTCCATGTCGCGAATCATAGTCGATATCAGGTCCGTTTTTTCCTTGCTGTATGGGTATGAGTTTAGGGCCACTGGTTTTCCGTTCGTCAGTCGTATTTCGTGTTCTACAACCCGTATTTTGCCTACGGTGTTGTCGAACACTGCTGGGTATTTCCCTAGGATTTCCCGTATTGCGTCCTCACCTGGTCCGTTTGTGATTTCCAGTTCTGTGAGTTTGGATTTTTCCTTTATTGAGTTTGGTTGTCTACACCAGCTGACCGTTGTTCGTTTCTCTGCACCTAAGTGGATTGTGGTCGCATTGTAGTCCCATGCTGCTTGTTGTTGCGTTAGGAAGTCATGGCCTATCAAAATGCCTGCCACTAATTCCCTTAGTGTTTCCGCTTCGAATGCCAGCTCTAGTGTAGCGATTTTCGCCTCTATTCAGCATTTTCCGTCCGTTTCCCGGGTGTGTCCGTCGGCCAGTCTTACGGTTGTTTTACATTTGTTTACCTGTTTTCCGTATTTCTCAACTATCCATGGTCGTACATAAGTTTTTTCCGCTTGTGAGTTCAGTAACGCGATGATAATTCCGTCTGGGAATTCCATTTCCACTGCTGGTGTTGGCCTGTCTGCTGGTGTTGGCTTTCCTTGTGCCACTGACCCGGGGTTTTGTGTTTTAATCGGTGTTAGTTGTTGCTGGTGTTCCATTGTTGGGACTGCGAGTAGTGTGTGTATTGCATTGCCTTGGTTTTTGTTTTTGTTATTTAAAAAAAAAATACGGATGTGGTTTTCCCCACATCCGTTTTCTTCGTTGTCTTGTTGTTGTGTTGGGTTTTTTATTTTTTGGTCGGTGGGTTTTCCCTTTCGTCTGGGTTTGGTCTGTTACCATGTATGTTGCGTCGTTGAGGTTCATAAACGTTTTTGGTTTTTTCACCCGTATTAGGTTCTGATGTTCTGGTCTCATTAGTTGTATGATGGTCTCCACTGCATTTTTCTTGTCTAGGCCAGTGTTCAGTCTTCGGGATAGCTGAATTTTTTGTAACACAAAGTCCCCTGTAGATTGTCCATAGTATTGTTTCCACCCCATCAGTTCTGTGTGCAGTTTCGCTCTGACTTGTGGTCCGTTGAACTTGTTCGTGAATTCTTTGTGAAATTCTTCCCATGTGGGATCAATCGCTCTTATTCTCCCCCACCATGTTCCGGCGTCTCCTTTGAGTTGTGGAGCCAGTACTTTTACCCATCGTTGTCGTGGTATTTTTTCTTCTAACAGCACGTCCCTGATTGTGTTAAGGAAGCGTGTGGGGTCCTCCTCTTTTTTCCCTGAGTATTCGGGCAGCGCTTCTTTTGCTACTTGTAGGTTTTCACGTGGTAGTAGGTTTGACTCCTCCAGCCAGTCCCGTATCATTGTCTGGTAGGTATTATCCCTTTCGGTAGGGTTTTCCCCGTATGTTATGGTATATGGGCCGTTGTTTCTTCTGTTGTCCTTGTTGGGGAATCCCACTCGGTGGTTCTGGTTTTCCCAGTGTCCGGGTGTGGGTGGTTTTTGTCCTCTGGTATTGGTGTTGGTGCGCGACGTTGATGTGATTACGTTGGTGATACTTTTGGTGACCTTTGTACTTGACCCCTGGGTTGGGAATGGTGTTGAGTGCACGTTGGGTATTTCCCTGTTGTTAAGCCCGGAAAAACCCCGTGTCTCGTAATAAGTGTCGTAACCATTATTTTTTTGGTTGATTATATCATATTGAGGGGTTATGGTTTTTCCCCTCGATTTTGGTGTTGCCCCGGGGGGGTTTCTTTGGGTTTCGTTATTTTGACTTTTCTGGAAACTCTCCGGGTTTTTTTCGTTTCCGGGTTTTTCCATTTTTTTAATTCTCTCTGTCAGGTTTTCCACTGCTCCTAGAATCGGTTCACTTGAGCTTGCCGTCTCTAGTTTGTTTATTAGTTCTGGGATCTCTGCGAGTATCCATTCTAATAAGTTAGTGGTGGATGTTGAGTTTTCCCCTTGACCTGGGTTTTTTGTTGTTCTGTAACGATTTTTTAGTTCTCTTTTTTGTTGCTTTCGGGTGCATGTGTTACCTCAACCCAGGCTGTTGGTCGTTGTGGGGTGTTCTGTTGCCCTTTGGGAAAAACGTAGTTTTGTGGGTTTTCCCCCTCTGTTTCCTGAATGTATTGTTCAAGTGCTAGGTAAATTCTGACTTTGTGCCCATGGTTCCTAACCAACTTTTGGTTAGTTCCACCTTGAGTTCTCCGATTGTCAGTTCGTTGATAGATTTCTGACCAGATAGCATCGTGTACTAACACGTGGAGGTCCTTCCTACTACTATTGATTTCGCCTTGCTATCCTAGTTGTGTAGGGAGGGTCTATCCCCGTGTTGTTGTTTTTTTTTTTTTAGGTTTGAAATGATAATTTAAATTCCTTACCTGTTTCGGGCCTCGTGGTTCTGGTTCCTTTTTTGACTGTGCTAATGACACGATGCTGTGTAGTGGTAAGAGCAGGACTGGGTGACCGCAGTATGAACCCGAAGGTTATATGTTATACCAAAACAAATAACGACACGAAAGGTATAATGTGAGATAAACGATTAATTTAATACAGTTGCACAATATATATAATAATGAAAACGGAGACGACTTCGGTACACTCGAAGAAAGGCGCGCCCGCTGCGCCGTAGGCCCTGACGTCGGTCGAGACCGCCGTCCCCACCCACTGCATTACATAACGATAAAAGACGTAACGACCGAACGCGTCACACGATTTACGGACGCTCCACAGTGCAAACACACACAACGTAGGTAGGTAGGAACGCAAGATCGTGAAAGGGTCATACCACCACCGCCTAGAACCACCACCCTCCATCGGTAACACGCGATTACCTGTGACAGAAATACCACATAATCGGACTGCCACCGTTGCCGCTCAAAGCGACAGCCACCACCTTCCCTAATCGCAGTAGTGGGCAGGATAACGCACACACGCGCATCCGTGACAAAACTCCGCAAAAACCGGTTACTGTGATCGCCCAGTGAGCGCAATAACAAAACAACAACAACCCACTGACCTACATTCCGTACACAAATGAACACCGATAAACGGTCAACACAGCTCATCGAAGGAACGGGACACCCGTTCCACCGACATCAGCCACATTTTATATTTTCCCGTAAACATCACTGGGAAAACCGTCATGCCGGGAAAATATATTAATGAATCGACCGCTGCGGAGTTACGCTACGAATGAAGGCAGCGCGAGTTATCGGAAGTGGGCGCGAAAAATGATCTGGAAGTTCGATTAGCCCAGCATTTCGCGGACATGAACCTACAAAATAACGAAATTCGGTTTCCGTCTATGGAACCAACTGGGCCGACCGGAAATAACCCGGCAACAAGACAAAATCAGAAACATACAGGTCGAATCATCACCCGCCCAGGCTCTGCAAAACATCGCCAACAAGCCATGGACATGATCCAAGCGGGTCGTTCCATAATTAAGGAGGCACGGCCTTCGGTGGAGAGCTCGACGCATGGGCACAGTCTGGATTCGTGACTAACCATGCTCGAAGACTGCATGGCCCGCTTTGGCGACGACCAACGTCGCATTGCAGAGAAAATTAGACGCCTAGAAATGGGTATGATTCGCCAAGCACCGGGACAGCAGCCGGACGGACAACCACTGACCCGCCCCCACCACCCAGTGTTATCGAACAACACGGAATACGGAACCAGTTACCACGTGGCACGCGAACCACCATCCACGGCGGGTGGTCGACACGCCGACCGATCGGTACGCTTCGATGACACACAAAATCTATACAATGCCCCTTCCTCAACACACACATATATTATGCGTCACAACAATCGGCACTGATACCATACGACGACGTATTATACGTCGAGATATTCGCTGCCGGAGTTCCACGGAACAACACCCGAGGACCCGGTACGATTTGTTCAAAAAGCGAAATCGATACTATACCAAACGCGTATAGATAGGTCGGCCTGGACTAATATTGTCACACAGCAGCTGAAGGGTGCAGCCAGTACATGGTGGAACACCATCAGACTACTGGACTTCACCTGGGATGAGTTGCGCGCCGAGTTTTTAGAAAAATTCGACAACGTGGAAATACAATCACGGCTGCGGGCCGAGATAGTATCCGTCCGACAAACAACAACGTAATCGCTAACGGAGTTCGTGGCACAAAAAAATCAACTCTCGCGCCGCGTCAATACCGGGCTATCTGAAACACAGCTATAGTCGGTACGATAACCGGACTAACGCGCAACTTTTACCGTACGCATATACGGTTGCAAAGACCAGTGACATTCGGAGACCTCCGTCGGATCGCTGGAATCCTGGAATACACATCAGACGAAACCCCAACACAACAACAGCCAAAACCGGCGTACAAAAAACTCAACCAAACCCGCCCACTCCAACGGACGCACCAAACGCAAACACGGGACGGTACGGCACGAAAAACGCAACCGCCCAACCCGTGCAGGTACTGTGGAGGTCCTCACTGGAACAGTGACTGCCCCTAGCACACACATATGGCACACAACAATACGGACAACCAACTCAGGTACGAATGGCAGATGGACACACCACACTGACAAATGGTACCTCCACATTCGTAGCCAGAATCGGAGACCTAACGGTCTCCTTCAACGCAGACATTCTGCACAATTTATACTGCGACATGCTCCTAGGTCACGACTTGTAAACGACAAAATATTAACTTAACTCAGTTAAAAAAAGTTAAAAAATTTTTTTTTTTAATTAGTATGTAAATCACATAAAGAGTGAATGTGTCTTTCTAGTTTCTAATTTATAAATTTTAAAAAATAATTTTATTGAACTTTTATCATAATGTACAATGTATACCATTTTACTTTTACTTTACTAATAATTTAAACTATACTCATCTCAAAGTAATAATTTAACAAATATTTTTTTATCGTATACCAATTGAATGTCATAATACGTGAATATTAGTACATGACCTTCATATATATTATAAATTATACCTACAACATTAAAACATAAAAATTATCAATTTTTAATTTAAAATTATTAATTTTATTAAAAATATTTATAATTACAAATCACATAGTATATAATTTACTACTTAATAAAATAGATTAATATACACAAAATTATGTTATCAAGAAATAGAACAGAAATGTTTGTGTTTTTGTATTAGATTATTTTTATTTTATACTGATTGTAATATTTTTATAGTAATATTGACGTATAACCGATTTGTCTGATCAAAATAATTCACAAAATATATTTATAATAATAAGCCAATTTTAAATATGCACCAATAACCAGTGTTGATAATGTACACAGTTGTCGAAGTTTTTCATCCTACAGTACACCGGAAAATTTGCGTCTGTGTAACATGTCTGTGTTGCATGATAATTGATAAATCCAAGAAAGAAAACAGTTAAGTATTTTTTGAGTTTTTAGGAACCTACCATAATCTACAATAAAACATGTTCAACTCTCATATTTGTTTTAAGATGTTATTTATTTAATCGAAACCATAAACGCCACGATTTGATGCGTGATTTTACCTTATCTGCCCGAGTTAACCAATGAAAACAAATATTAATTGCTCATATTAGTAAGTTGTTACCAATATCAACTATTTATAAATAGTAATATTTATTCATTGCAAATTTTATATTCTACGCTTAAATTTGAAATAAATTAATTGAGGGGCATTTATCGAGATAACAACTACAATCATAAAACTAGATGAACCAAGCGATAGACATTTACAAAATGTCATTAAAATTGGTTAAGTGGTTTTGGAGGTAAGCGTGAACGAACATATTATATTATAGGTAGTGACACAATATGTTATAAGAAATAATAGATAGATAGATAGATAACAACTTTATTGTTTATTGATTATTAGCAAGCAACGTAACATACAACAATTATTGTTTGACACAGTATATTAATCAATACGTACATATTATATAAATTTGGATAAATGAAGAAATACATTTAAAAATAGTAATACTAATAGTAATATAGGTATTAAACAATATAAAGGGAATAAGAAAAATGGTGTTACAGATTACAATTTATCATAGTAGTGCAGATGGAATATGCATGGAGTTTATTATAATAATATTATGGTTTGTGTCTTTTAGGATATTAGAACATATTTTCTTTGAAAATAAAGTACAATTATTAGTTTTAAAAAAGAAAAAAAGGAAATACGTTTTTATTCACCCCATCTTATATATATTTTTCTTATGGACCATAAAATTGCATAAAATAACTTCTGTTTTTATTAATTTTAGTTTCACAAAAGGCAGTAACTGGGTAATTTTCTGCAAAATAAATTGGTTTTTTGATTTTAGATTTTTTGAAAATGTGCATTAGTTGCCCTACCACAATTTTGTAGAACTCGATTGTATACGTAGCTTTATGAAGTAAGAAGAGCAACTTCTACCCAAAGCCGGGGACAACATTTTATTTATCTCAAAGTGATTGTAATTCATTTTTACAACAAAAATATTGAAATTCCCAGTATCATAAACAACAAAAAATAAATGTTGAAATGTCCCAATCTTGTTAAATCTTACCAATCATTTTCACCGAAAAATATTATCGAAAAGAATGAAAATCCCCAAAAAAATACAAAAATGTATGATGTCTTAGTCCAGCATGCCATGACAACTCAGAGTCGCTAATTAATAATATCCTCATATCCACTGGGATATCCTGTAATTCTTGTTACACAATTTACTTGAACTGAAAAACTTTGAGGTTATTCTCACATCTCAGCCCACATTTACTTGATCGCTGCCTTAATCAATCACTAACTTGAGTCGGGACCAACTTAACACTCATTCATGCTGTATGTGACATTTATAATAAAGACACTATATTATTATAGACTATAGTTATAACTTATAACTATAGTATACTATTAATTATTACAGTACTTACCTATTTATAATGGATTTTAATTTTTAAAATATACTCATTATACATACCACCCAAATAATCCACGTATTCCTTTGCTAATTCTGTAAAAATAAACTACATTGTGACAATTCTCAATTGTTTTTGGTACATCTACATCTTACATCATAATATAGGTATGTTAAATCTTTAAGTTAATTTATATTCAATAGATTCAACAAATTATTCATCAAGTGAAACAATGATTTATTAAATGTATTTGATAATTATATTAAACATTGGTGAATCTCTATATTTATTTGAAACCTCCACGGCTTATCATACTTATTACTTATGTACAAATACAATATTATTTAATGAAATAATAAAAATAAGTGTTTCTA
Source organism: Acyrthosiphon pisum (assembly GCF_005508785.2). NCBI lineage: Eukaryota > Metazoa > Arthropoda > Insecta > Hemiptera > Aphididae > Acyrthosiphon > Acyrthosiphon pisum. Next base: position 18,532,096 of record NC_042495.1, read on the forward strand.
TATTTCATCAAACAACTAAACATGTTTCAACGTTATAAAATGACAGGTAACTTTTTAATCGAATTGAGTAGCGTTTATTTATATGGAACTATCCATAATTTACGGTGTTTCTTAATTACAGACAAAGTAATAAAAATCACGTGATTTACCTATATAGGTGACATACGAATTGCGGACAAAATTAATGTAACATAGGACATAGGTACTACTGGTGGACAAATTTCCAATTTTTATTTTTGAAATAAAGACCATGTTACATATTATCGATGATTAATATAATATATAATATGATTGACTTTAATGGATTGATTATTTGTTAGCATTAAGATTGTGAGTAAAGCTTTTGAAATTTAAAGCAAAAATTAATGTCGAAAGGAGGAATTCATTCAAAACCAAGGATGCAATAGGTATACAAGTGGTGAAATTCATATGGATTAACATTTATACGAGCTTTATCAACATAATTTTTCCACAAAAACTATGATGACATTATATTTATAGAAAAACATACACAATACATGAAGATGACAATGTATGTTTTATAAAAAAAAAGTATTTTATTTAAGAATAATTTAGATTCCTCTTTTACAAGACACACATATATTTAACTTTCAATTTTTTTTCGGTAGCTTGTCCTAAGTCCTGAGATATTTGCAATTAGTATTTCGATAACAATATTTGAACGATACATCCACAACAAGTATGAAGCCATAATTATTTAGCTACGCTACCTCAGTATGTTTCAATACATCACTACCATGGATTTAAACGACATTATTTAATTTTTATAATGTTATTATCATTTAGATAATTACATATATTGTATAAGATATAATAGTTAACGTATTATAATATGCAGTTATAATTATATATTTTTTGCAATTCGAAATATTTATAATATCAACATTGTTGCTTGTAGAAATATTATGTTGTATTCTCTTCAAAAATCAAAATATTGTATAGTTGACTTTATGGCTTATATTAGTTTTCAATAAATTGAAATACTCAGATGAATTATCCTTAAAAGATTTTTAAAAGCATGTTTTGATTATTTTGATGATGAAAAATTCAACTCAATAGCTATAAATACATTTTAAATTAAATTTAAACTATAGGCATATACGTACTGTCCACTATAACCTCTAAAAAAAAGAAAAAATAGTAATAATTTGTTATTCATGTGATATGATTTTTAACGGACCTACTGTAAAATTTTAAATTATACAGAACAATAAAAATATACAAATGCATTTAAAATTGTTTAATAGACTAGGTAATTCAAAATCGATTAAAATACTGATAAATAATACATTTTAAAATATAGGTTTATATTTTATTGTATACGAACCCAGAGTTAATATGTTAAAAAAGAAGAATAGGTAATAACAATAGTTATACCAAAAGTTAGGATATAACCCATTGCTGAACGGTTTCATTTATATTATAATAGTACTTATCGAGTAAGAAAACATTTGAGGATGCGGTGATTATCACAAAAGTTATTATTTATGAGACGAAAATCACATGAATTGAATTGTAAAATTAGCCACTTATAAAAATATAAAATATAAAATACGAATTTCACGAACCTTTTATTTTTAGAACTAAAAAAAAATAAACATACGATTTAATGAATATAATTGTATATCTTATGTTTCACAATCTAAGAAATACAGATATGATCTAATATTGTCATTCTAAAAAATCTCTCATTATGTATATGGAATCTTACAACGATCTACTGATAGGAGTCTAGCGTTTGTGTGATTTCAATTTATGATGATGATAATATCTTACTATATTATAATAATGTTTAATTTAATATGGTTAAACATTTAATGTAAGATTTTATTGATAATTCTTACAGAAATTATTTTTTAAAAAAATAAAAAATACATAGTTCATAAAATATTTTTATAATTTTCCACTAATACTCTTAATAAATATTAGAAGATGAACAACGATGGCCATTAAAACTCATAAAGTAGGTAAGCAGGTACCTAAGTCGCACTAGATTTGAGATTTTCATTGTTTAATATTGAATACGATTAAAAAAAAATATTTATATAATCAATAAATGAAAACCTGAAAATCATATTACATACCAGGAGGTACACAAAAATATATTATTAAAATACTACTGATATTCCAACAATAACACTTCGTCGAACTTCGTGTAAAAAATTGCTAAATCAAAAAAAATCTGGCATTCTTCATCATTATAAAGATCTAATACCATTAATAATTGCTAAGTGCACTAAATTAAAAAAAAAAAAACAGTCATTTATAAGAATTAAGCATTATAAAGATATGATACCTGTCATGAATAAATATAATAAGTAACTTAAATTTAAAATAAATGTACCTATTCTATCTCAATAATATATTTGCTTTGCGAGAATTTATTTTATTTATAAATTAATAACTAAAACATTTTTACAGAACAAATTTAGTAACATTTATAATTGAATGCCAATTTGCCTTTTAAATCATCGTATCATTTAAAATTGAAAGTTATATTTTACAGTATACGATCCCAGAATCAACATGGTATAAAAGAAGTATAAAAAATTTCACCAACCTTTATCATCTAGAAATTTATTAAACAAAAATAATAGTTAAATAATATAATCAATAAATGAAAACCTGAAAATCATATTACATACCAGGAGGTACACAAAAATATATTATTAAAATACTACTGATATTCCAACAAAAACACTTCGTCGAACTCCGTGTTAAAATTGCTAAGTCAAAAAAAATCTGGCCATCTTCATCATTATAAAGATTTAATATCATTAATAATTGCTAAGTGCACTAAATTTTTTAAAAAAATAGTAATTTATAAGACTTAAGCATTATAAAGATCTGATACATATCATGAATAAATATAATAAGTAACTTAAATTTAAAATAAATGTACCAATTCTATCTCGATTATATATTTGCTTTGCGAGAATTTATTTTCTTTATAAATTAATAACTAAAACATTTTTACAGAACAAATTTAGTAACATTTATAATTGAATGCCAATTTGCCTTTTTAATCATCGTATCATTTAAAATTGAAAGTTATATTTTATAGTATACGATCCCAGAATCAACATGGGATAAAAGAAGTATAAAAAATTTCACCAACCTTTATCACCTAGAAATTTATTAAACAAAAATAATAGTTTAATAATATAATCAATAAATGAAATACTGAAAATCAAATTATATACCAGGAGGTACACAAAAATATATTATTAAAATACTACTGATATTCCAACAAAAACACTTCGTCGAACTCCGTGTAAAAATTGCTAAGTCAAAAAAAATCTGGCCATCTTCATCATTATAAAGATTTAATATCATTAATAATTGCTAAGTGCACTAAATTTTTTAAAAAAAATAGTAATTTATAAGACTTAAGCATTATAAAGATCTGATACCTATCATGAATAAATATAATAAGTAACTTAAATTTAAAATAAATGTACCAATTCTATCTCGATTATATATTTGCTTTGCGAGAATTTATTTTATTTATAAATTAATAACTAAAACATTTTTACAGAACAAATTTAGTAACATTTATAATTGAATGCCAATTTGCCTTTTTAATCATCGTATCATTTAAAATTGAAAGTTATATTTTATAGTATACGATCCCAGAATCAACATGGTATAAAAGAAGTATAAAAAATTTCACCAACCATATTTATCTGGAAATAAAAAAATAATTATACAATTTAATGAATAATTGTATATCTCATGTTTCACTATCTAATAAATATGGATATGACCTAATATTGTCATTCTAAAAATATTTTATTATGTATATAAAATCTTACAACGATCTACTGATAGGAGTCTAGCGTTTGTGTGATTTCAATTTATGTTGATGATTATATCATATTATATTATAATAATGTTTAATTGATTATGGTTTTACATTTAATGTAAGGTTTTATTGATAAGTTCTTACAGAAATAATTGAAAAAAAAAATAGAAAATACATAGTTAATAAAATATTATTATAATTTCTCAAGCTATGATTTATGAGACGAAAATCACATAAAATGAATTTCACAATTAACCACTTATAAAAATACAAAATACAAATTACACGAACCAAATTTGTCTAGAAATAATAAAATAAACATACAATTTAGTAAATAATAAATATCCTTATGTTTCACAATCTAAGAAACACAGACATGACTTAATATTGTCTTTCTACAAAATATATCATTATGTATAGGTATACAATTTTACAACGATCTGATTATGTTGATGTGCAATAATGTTAAATTTAACATGGTTTAACATTTAATGTAAGGTTTTATTTATAATTTCTTACAGCAATTATAAAAAGTACTTGTAAAGTAAGCATGTACCTAAACCGCACCTGATTTGAAAATTGTCATTGATTTTGGCAAAAATGAGTACAAATTTACAATAAACGGAAAATCTTAAATTTTACTAAATAAATAAAAACCATATATACAAGTAGGTATACAATTTCCTTAGAAATACATTTTGACCGACCATGTCCATTCAGAATTGTTTTCCGTAAGTATCTATATTATATATTATTATATTTCATCATCATTGTCCTCAAAGACATTTATAAATTGTCAACAAACATATTATTATAATCCACCTTGATGGCAATATAATATCGTGTATGGTATATCGTATATCATATCTGTGTATAAGTTATGTCCAGTCGATCAATAAAAAGGTACGTGTTTATTTTATTTGCAAATCTATTTTAATAAACAGTTATAATATGGATAGTTGGTTAAAAACGGGAAATTTATTAGAAAGAAAAAGGAAATTGGAAAATAATAAAAACCCTCCGAATAAAATAAAAAAAAATAATGATATTATTTTACCAGAAACCTCTAAAACCACCGATAATGTAACGTTAGTGAGTCCTAGTAGTAGCAACAGTAATATTGAAAGCAAAAAATGGCCAATGGTATGGAATGAGTCTCAATGGATCGAATTTAAAGAAAAATATCCATGGATTGTTAGTGCAGATGGAAAATTAGGATGTAATATTTGTTCGTCTATAACATGCTTGGGGGCGTCAAAGAAAGATAGATTACGTATTTCTAATGAGTGGAGTAATGGTTTAATTGAGGCTTCTGGGAAAGATCGTACCAGCCAACTATCAAATCTTCGTATAAAAATTAAAAAACACTATGAATCTGAAAGGCACCAACTTGCTGACAAAATAAATAAAGAAAGAAAAGAAAAATCCATCCAAGTGTCTATGCAAAAAAGTATAGTCGATCACGAACAGACAACAATTAAGGTATTTAGAACAGCATATTATATTGCAATGAAAAATAGACCGTTTTCTGATCACGATGATTTAATTAAACTACAAGAAATAAATGGTGTAAATCTAGGTAAAATACTTCATTCTAGATATTCCGCAACAAATATAATAAATCACGTATCGAATATAAGGAGAAAACAATTAATATCTAAGATTATCACATTAAACTCAAAATTAAGTATTCTTATTGACGAATCTACTAGCTTAAGTAATAAAACTACTCTGGTAGTTTATTTAAAAACTTATTTAGGTGGAAATAATCCCGAATATGTATTCTTGGATTTATGTGAATTACAATCACAAGATGCTGAACAAATAGAAAAACAACTTTTAAACACATTAAAATCAAATGGTTTACATGAAAAATACTTACAAAAAAATTGGGTGGCTATAGCTACAGATGGAGCTAGTGTCATGGTTGGTAAAAATTCAGGTGTAGTAACTCGATTACGTGAGAAATATCCAAAACTATTTACTTGGCATTGCTTTAATCATAGGCTTGAACTATCAGTATCCGATACAATAAAAGACGTACGAGGAATTGACCATTTTAAATGCTTTATAGATAAATTATATAGTTTGTACAATCAATCGCCAAAACATTCTCGTGCTCTGGAAAGTTGTTGCCAAGATCTAAAACTGCAGTTTAATAAAATAGGTCGTGTACTTAGTACTCGATGGGTATCCAGTAGTTTAAGGACAGTAAGAGCAGTTTGGAAGTCATTTGCTGCCCTTCATTCTCATTTCAAAAATTCTTGTGATGACCAAAGTAATGATAAAAATACAATTGCAGTATTTATTGGTTTGAAAAAAAGACTTGAAAGTCCAGAATTTATTTTAGGTCTAGGTATTATGTATGATGTACTTCAAGAACTTTCAATGTTATCGAATGAATTACAGTCTCGAACAATTACGCTACCAAAAGCTGAACAGTCAATAAAAAGAACAATTAGAATAATTGAAAGTTTTAAACAAGAACCAGGAGAATATACACAAATAGCATTAAATGCTAAATCAAAACTATTATTTAATGAGATTGAACTTGTTCCGAATAAAAAAATTGTTGCTATAAATCAAAATCAATTTATTCAAAGTATAGTTGATAGAATGACGACTCGATTATGTTCGAGGTCAGAGGATGAGAACTATCAATTACTTAGTGATATTTCAGCACTAGATCTAAATAACATAAAAATTGGAAGTAGTGGAAGTATTAGATATGGAGAATTAGAATTACGAAGAATTTGTAGGCGTTTTGATGTTGATGAAGTACAAGCTGTTCAAGGATTAAGAGCCTTTATAGAAAATAATGAACTGATACCAGATAATTTTAAACCCATTTTAAATACAATCGCATCATTACCATGTTCGACAGCTGAGTGCGAAAGAGGTTTTAGCCTTATGAATAATATTATTACAAATTTGAGGGCATCACTTTTAATTTCAAACGTATCAAGTTTAATGTTTATTAAAAGTAACGGACCTCCTATTGAAGTGTTCAACCCAGAAATGTACGTAAGATCGTGGCTAGAAGACCATCGCTCAGCTGATGACAACCAATCACGATTGAAAAGAAATAATTTAACAAAATCGGAATCCAGACAACATTTATGGGATATTTTTCAATAAATTTATTTTAAAAAAAATGTTTAGTTTTAATTTTAATTTTAATTTGTACAATTAATGTAAGTGCGTTGTGTTATTTACTCTCTACCAAAGTATTCGGTCAGACTTCAATAAAAAAAAAAAAAAATGATAGTATAAATGTTTAATATTACAACTCATAGTATACCCTCTGACTTTTTTAGGACTACAGCACTGGGTATGTGTAACATAAATGTCGTTATATCAAACTCACAAATGTAATATAGCGTTGGACGCAGACAATAGTACAATAGTACTATTTATATAGCGTATAGTATAAGCTTAATACTTATAACATATTGTACACAACCTGTTCAATTACGAAAAAACTCTAAGGCATTAATTTGTTAAACACACAATGCCCTAACGTTTGAAGTATACCACTACCGAAGTATTGATTATGAAATAATTTATAACTGCAAACACTAACTTAATATATTATTATGTAATATGTATTATGCAATATGATCAATCCATCAGTTTGGTGTATAATTACTGTGAAATATTAACACACTTGTTGTAATAGACTTATTTTAATTTTAAAGTTAATTATTAATAATTTACAATCATCATGGCATGATAATAAACTAATAAAACAACAATAATATCTACTTATATACTAATATATTGTATAATATAATATGGATATATGGACTTTAAACTTTTAAGTAACCTTAGTACTTAGCATTTCGTGAGCTTGGAACCAAAATAAGATGGAATTTGAAATTATCAAATTCTTCAGTAAAGCAAATAGCAATTTAAAACTTGTATAGCTATATTATCTCATTTCGGCCATATGATTCTTATTTTTTAATGATTGTCATGTATATCATGTAACATTATTGTCAATAACCAAACTACCAAAGTCGTTTTATTTGGATCAAATAGATAAAATTATATGAAGACAAATTGAATCATCATGCGCTCATTATTTTAATTTTATGTTGACTCACTAGTATCGCATTGTGGCAGGAGGAGATTATAAATCTTAGATATCTACTCTAGGCACCATGTGCATTTTAGTGTGTCAAATCCAAATTAAAACAGTGAACGATAAACGATTACATTAGCGTTGCGTATAGAGTTAAATAATCTATCCCATTAGATAACAAACTATAAAACTGTATTAATTAAACATCATTTAGTAACCTATAATAATGGATCTACAAGGTAGGTTGTGATTAAATTTTCTCGAATCATCTGAAAAAGAAACCATTTGACCACATATTTTTTTTGTAACAAAATTACGTAAAAATTCTGATCCAGATTTTCAGACTTGTATTTAAGATTTAAGATCGAACAAATTTAATTTAAGAAATTGAATAATAACAATATAATGTGATCATTAAAATGTAATATACATTTTTATTATTTTTATGGTCAAGGTAACAATAGGTCTTCATGACGGACTTATTGTCCTTCTACCATTTTTATTAGTCATATAAAATTTATAAATGTGCATAGAATATTATTGATATAAACAAATTTGTATTTTAATTAATTGTAATTTTTAACAAATCTTTATATTATGTTGCTAGTTCATTTCGATTCCTCCCACTTAGGTTAATCTAATTCATAGTTCACTGGAAATTGCTTCTTTTTTAAAAATAATCATTTAATACATACTATTTAGTCAAAAAGCGATTTTAACTGACTCAATATGAATGTAAACATAATTTTATGTTACATGCAGTTATAAGGGTCATGTTGTCGATATCTCTTTGATATTTAAAATTACACAAAATATCAATTCAATTCTTGTAGGTGCTTATTAAATGAGATGTTGTACCCACACTTTATGGCGAGGTTTTACGCCTGTGCATATTATGCTGAATAGTCAACCGCTTACACGGGATGTGCTTTCGATAGTGGACCAGTTTGGTGTTCATCGTCTATGATGGGATTCAGCTATCTTAATCGGCTGTGTTGGGTCGATACCAGGGAACGCTGGCTATAGTTTACGATTGCTGCTGTTAATGTTCTTCGTCTTCTGTGTCTTTTGTGTCTTCTGTGTTTTTTTGTTTCTTATGAATCTTGGTAGTAAATATTGAAGGTTAAAGAGTTCGAATAGAAGAGATATATCCTGTGCTCTGTTATATGCTGGTCGACTGGGGGTTCTAATGAATGAGTATCAGATTTTAATTCTTACCTTTTGTATAATGTACTAGATGATTTGTTGATGCTGTCTGTATTTAGTCACTGGTTATGAGTTATTGGTTCTGAATAGGTTTTCTGAGTTTAAACAAAGCTTATTTATGTTTGAATAAAATCAATGGTCAGCTTAATGGAAAAGTTATATGGTAGTTCACCTTATACTGGACTGTCTAAATCCCAACCAAACAGTGGATGGTGATGTCTCCGATGAACTTCTGTGAGCCTCTAATTGGGCTACGTAGGGGATATATTTTGCCTTGGTGATCTTCCAATTGTTTGGGGGTATAAGGAGACCGCAGGCTGCAGCGGAACATTGAAGAATTATTGTTAGTAGGTCTGTATATTTTAAATATTGAGATTTTAACGAACAATGGAATTGTACTTTGGTGGTACAAAACTGGTTACAAGGAGCCGGGCTCATTTGACTTTGGTTAGTGTTGAAAATATATTTGGCTACATGTTGAATGTGACTCTTGAGTACTTAAGATGGTCCAACCAGATTTCTCCTGTGAAATGTACCTGTATTCATAGTATTTGGCTGTTGACGTTGGTTGGTTTTCACATTCACGTTGAAGCAAGTTAATATCGACACGTTATTAGGCTTTGCTAGTGTGCAATCGCTCGCCTAATGTGTTTATATTATCGAGTGGTTCTGCTAGTCTTAGTTCAAGTATGTTGGTTTTTAATAGCCTAGATAAGGGTTATTTTAGTATGACATGTGTGTACTGTTACAATATATATGCAAAATGTGATTTTAACAAAAAGTTGATTTTACCTATTTTGGTTCCAAGTACACGAATTCTTTTTTATAAAAATAAAACTATAAAACTACTAATTCAGTCAAACAACACAATAATTACGTACCTTCATTTACTATAAAAAAAATAATTTTATATATTGTTACTAGTATAAGTTATAAAGTATAATAAAAAAATTAAAATATTTATTTATTAAGTTTAAGTATGAATTATTATGAATTTTCATTATTTAAAATACTAAGTAGGAAATGATTTTTTTAAATTTAGAAACTCATTGTTTTTTTATCGAACTTTACGATTTTGTTCCTCAATAATGTAATATTCCTTACATTCTTAATACGTTTTCCAATTATCCGGATCAAAAAGCTATTTTTACTAATATAGATTTCGTTACAAATTAGTAATTACAAGTTCCACACAAATACCATTACCATGTACCTGTTAAATTATACAAAAATAAATAAATAAAGGATACGTACGCGTAGTTACTGTAAATTATAATGTTTTATTACATTTTAACTATAGACATAATATTATCCGCAAATATATTATAAACATATTTGTCTATATCATAACTAAAATAAGAATTGTTAGTCCAGTCAAATTAGGAAAAACATCGGAAAAAATTCACCCCCAACTGAATTTTGGTACACACTTAAAATATACCTTCCCAATTTACATACTAAAAGTCCTGACGTCTAACCCTTATGCGTAGGTATCTCAACCTAAAAAGGGATGAAATCTACCCACCCACTATTTTTCTTATAACCCGTTAAACGTTGAGCTCACGACAAAAAAGTATAAGACCAAAATTAAATACCGTAAAATTTACTATATGAATGTTATATCGTAATCACTTTTTTTTTATATCTATTACCATAAGATTTAAGGTTGTTGTATCTACGGCGCGGCGGTGTTATATGACGTGTATGGTTGATAATACGAACCAATTTCGAACATAATATAAAAATGAACTGAAGGGTTCTATCACTGGATGGCCTCCCTTATCCTGAAATTCTTATTATATTTACTGTTGTACAACCACATTTACTTATTGTATTTTTTAATATAGAATGTAAATTTTCAAAATTAAAAAAAAAAAAAAATGTTGTTATTATATTATATACACTCGGTAGAAACGTACTTATCAAAATTACTAAGTGGCTGTTCGATCCCTGTGATAACAGAATTGCCGCCGTCGGTGGCCGCGCTCGGCCGACCGCCGCAGTAACCATGTTCATGGACGCTGCGCGCTGACAGGCGTAATGTTGGCAACACTACCGGTGTCCGTTACCAGGCTCGGCGCCGGCGACTCCGAGCGTTGCCGTTACTTACTACCTTTTTTGCTCGCTCCAGCTCCGGTGTCAACGTGTGTACGTACCTACTTGCTCGTCGGTACTGTTGTCATTCAAAACCACGTTTATTTTCTGTGCTCTTGTTTTGTTGCCGTTCATTGTTCGTCGGCCATTACAGATTATACAGATTATACAGATTATACAGAAAATAGAATACATGCAATTGTTTTTACATTTTATACACGGCTTATCTTTCGTTAATATTTGCCCTACCCCGCCATTATACCGAGGACCGTGTGTCAGACGACAACCGCTAGGCAGGATCGTCGGCGCAACAGTGGCTGTGTAAGTACTTATATATATATATATATATTATAATAAAACCTAAACCGACAACGATTTCATCATTATGTGGAAAACCAATCATTTAATTATATAGGCTACTGATTATCAGACAAAAATATTTATATCCGATTCATATAGCCATCATCAGACTGCTTCAACAATTTTGGATTATCGATACTACATTTTAATCGTATCGGAACCAGTGTGCTATTAGTCCATTGTAAAAAATTTATATTATGAGGTGTATCCAACTTCGTCACAGATACGGCAAGCGATAATACCGGCATCGGGCGTGGGGGCTACGAGCTTTACAGTCAACAATAAATTGTCACTTATCACTGTGTCACGCTCCAATACGTTTGCCGTATATACCTTGTGTTAAACGTGTGTGCGTATTACATCGAACGTCTAATTTTTTATGTGATTTTGTTCATCATATTTTATTGTAAAAATGGCTAATTCTTGTTTTATTTGCGAAAAAGAATTAGTCGAAAGTGAAAGTATTTTGGTGAAGGCTTAAAATCACCGGTTCCCAAGACTAATTTTTATTCTATGTTCGAAATCGGTTTGTATTATCAATCGTACAGATATAACACCACCGTGCCGTATATAATAACAACCTAAATGCTATGTTAATGAATATAAAAAAAAAAAAAATAATGTATTATGTAAAAACAAAGGGCTATAATTTTTCTTATATGTGATTTTGGTGTAAAACTATACATTTTTCCCAAAAAAATTTAAAGAAAAAATTTAAGTGATTACAATATTATATTCTTAAAGTAAACTTAAAAGTCTTTAATTTTAGTTCCATATTTTTTTGACGTGAGTTCAACAGTTAACGAGTTATAAGAAAAATAGTGGGAGGGTAGATTTTAACCCTTTTTGGGGGGAGGAGAGATACGCACAGGGGGTTAGGTGTCAGGACTTTTAGTATGTTAATTGGGAAGGTAAATTTTAAGTGTGAACCAAACTTCAGTTGGGGGCGAATTTTTTCCAATCGTCGTCGATTTTTGATCTAATTTGACTGGACTATATAGAGTTTTGGGGAAAAAATTGTTCCAGATTGCTATCAAATTTTATTCTAAACTTGATAATTATTTTTATCATATTGAATATGATACAGTTAAATCGATGTTAGGGTGAGGGGTGTTTTAATTTCATATTTAAATACATCTTGGGTGGGGAGAGAGGCTGCGCTTTTGGATTGGATATAGCACTTACTATGAACCAAAAGTGGTTCAAACAACTCTCCAAGGTCCTGACATCTCTAAGAACAATTTTACATATCTAATCACAAAATCGGTTAATAGTAGTTTTTGAGTATACAAGCTACAAACATACATTAAACTCTCATATATTTTATTTTAAAGTATAATTTCTTTACTCAACTGATGATTTTACCTCATCAGCCCCGAGTGACCGGCAGTGACTTATTAATTATTTTTAAAGAAAAACAATTTTTGATTTTAATCGTAATTAATCTCCAAATATATGTGGATGGACCTCTTCCCAATTTTTCTCTCCATAAAAAATTCAAACTACGATAGTCCCCGACTAGTTCATGTTGAGTTTAGTCACATCATCGGTGGAAAGGCCAACTGAGGTAAGCCTCACAAACCATATTTTACACGGCACACTAAAGTAATAATAACTTTGTTCGAAATTAATCTTATTGTGTTAATTTTTCTTATTGCAAGACTCTATATCTTGTAATTCAATGTGTAAATCGAATCATAAGAATGCACATTTTATTCATAATTCAATCAATTACCGAAGTAGAGGTATTAGTGGGTTATATTAAGTGGCCGGCCAACATATAGGTCATTGTTTGTTACATCATGTGACATTAAGGGTTACACTACTTTGTTAAAAAAATAAATAGTATCCGAATAACGTCACCATCAATTGCGTAAGTATTAAACTCATTTAAATAACAAAAATGTTGCATTTTTTGACAATTTATTCTAATGTCAATTTACAGTATTATTATTAACAGTGATATTGTGATTTGTGATTATAAAAATGATAAAGTTCGCCACATACTACAGTAGTGGCGGTAAAATTGTGTCCACCTTCACACAATGTGTGATAAGCCCAGTGTTGTAACGTTAATAATGTGGCGACTATTCTCCCACAATACTGTTCTCCCACTTCCCTAGTCGCATCACTACGTCACTCCGCACCAGTCTCGCGGCGTTCGCACACAGTTAGTCACTCTCTCCGATCGTTTATTGTTCGTGAATATTATTTTGTATAATTATAAAATTCTAACCTTTACTTGTTTTCAAATGAACGCTTGTAGTAACAAACGCAACACACTTATTTTGTGATTTATTCAAATAAAATAATTATTTACTTGACGACAATTTAGGCGTTCGACACTCAAACGTTCCTAACGAGGTTAGGATATTATTGGTAATATTGAGGATATTTACTCCCACAGTAAATACTCCGACATTTCCGCAATCACAATAACAATGCTATAGGTAATCAATAATATTAATTTCATTACAACCACGGTTGTGTATTTCAACCATGATTACAACGAAAAACACGCTGCCACATTTCATATTTTTTTTGGTTGCGTTATTTGGCTGGTAAAAATGTTATATTTGGCTTAAATAACGAGGCTTACATTGATGCTTACATTACTTGTGACTGGAATAAATTATGAAATGTTCCGATCCTGGTGGGTGATATTATGGCTTACATTAATTAGCATTATTGACATTATTTTGTTTATGATGAGGGTTGCGTCATTTGAGTTATACAATTTTATACCAGAAACACTCATTTGTGGGTTAAAATATTTGACCAGAATGCGTAATAATGTGTTAAGAATAATATTCAATAATAACCTCACTTAAAAAAAAAAAAAGTGTGTGTGTATTAACCAGTACGCGCATTGGAAGTGAAACTTCTTTTTAACGGTAGGTACACGTGAGTGAGTGAAAAAGAAAGAGAGGCATGGATAGACTGGGGTAATGAGGATAATAAAAAAAGTAAAGAAACAATGTAAATTAGATTTTTTAGATTTTTTTTTGATTTTTCTATTCTAATGATTGATTATCATTACGCTCAATCGGTATAGTAGTTATGATCGGCATAATATGATAACTGAAAATATACGAAACGTACATTTGCGACTTTCGCACCGCCGCTTCGCCGACTGTATGACATCATCCCGGACGACCATTCCGTTTTTATCTAATTATTTATCTCATTATGACGTATTTAATATTATTGTTAGCATTCAATATTAATTACAACTATTTATTTATTGAGTTCTTTATTTAATAACCCAACCAAAAAAACTGTCGCTTAATGTTATACTTACAAGCAATGTTGGTATTATTTTCACCTTATCTCATATTTTCACTTGTCACTAGATAATTTTTTTTTCTTTATATTAAATTATTTCAAGACGCCAAATTTCATTATGGACCTACATACTATAAGAAAACTCGAGTTTCAGAAATGTGGGACGACACCTCGAGTTTTTCGAAATAACTTTGAGGAAAGGTCAAAAGTACCCCGACTATGGTGGTGGGCTATTTAGAGGGTCTAAAGACAAAAAATGTTGGTGGTAAAATGGGGTACCCGAGTTGGAACCAAACCGAGATATACTTAATCATAAAAAAAGGGGGGGGGGTAACTTTCGGTATGTTATACAAGTCATCGCCCACAACCGATAGCCGTTTACAAAATACAGCTACGAAAATCCGCAGCTGCGCACATGGACATGTACGCGTTCGCGTTTGTACGATCGGCGTTCGTACGGCCGCCCGTTCGCTATTTTTTTCCTCACTACCCTGCGTAAAGAAGTTTAACTTCAAAAATTATGGCTACGTTAGTTGGCCTTTCCACAGAACACGAATTTGAATTTTTATCTAGAATGTGCTTTATATAAATAATAAAAACCTATAATAATATTACAAACAATGTGTGTTCTAGTTAGTTTTGGATTTGTAATCGGGTACTTCCAGAAGAGGATAAATTAAATATAGGAAAGTAAACATAAAATATACTTACAAATTTCTTCTGTAAAAAAATAGATATAAAATATACGATAGTATTATTAATAATGCCTAAAATTATAAAATGTTTAGTAATGGACCGCCTTGGGGTTTTCTTGTTACCTACCACCATTGATTATTTCATTTTACTTTTGCTAACTGCCCGAAGGCTGGTTGGCAGCAATCTTCCACTTCTAACGCTTCTCTCGTCTCCGCTTTCATTTTTAGTTCACAATATTATATTCTGCAGTCTGTAACTCTTACTATTTGACTAATTTAGTCCAATTATGGCGCAGTAAGTGTCCGAATAACTTGGCTCTTCCTGTTTTTAAGGACCGATCCTTGTTTCTCAGGCTCTTCGATAAACTTCCAAATTTTTTATGTTTTCTGTCCAGCTTATTCAAGCAGCATCCTGCAGTAACATCATGTCTCAAACGCTAGAACTCTATTTTCATCTGTTATACCTAACATCCATGCAACAATACCACTCCATTCTATGCTCCAATCATAGGCCTTTAATAGGTCTTTCCTTACATTTATGTACATATTTATTAATATAAACATATTGTTCTTGCTCCGAAATGCATATTCAGCCTGATGTATTCCACTTATTATTTCCCTGGTACTACAGCAGTTCTCAGTTATCTTACTTCCCAGATAATTGAATTTATTCACTTGCTCTAATGTGTCACTATCCATTATAGTGTTATTTGAGTTTAGGAACCTTCATTTTTCATTGTTAAGTCCATTAATTCTAAGATATTCTGTAAGTCCTCTCCATTGTCTCTTATTACCGCAATATCATCTGATAATCGTAGCATAATATCTATTCTTTCACAATTTATTCTTATACCCATGCTTAAATTTCTTCTCGCACTTTTTGTTATTGCTGATTGTAGATGTAGTTTAAAATTTCAAATCCTTATACGATCAATGGTACCACTAATGAAAATGTATGAAGTCTGTTGTGTGGATATTCATAACGACTACCTACATTATATTACTATGCGTACATTTCAGAGTATTATTGAAAATACCCTTATTATTTCATATTCTTAGAATTTGAAGGGTATGTGCTTTTAGTTTTTTAGTTGGTGATAGTAAATGACAGTTAACATGAAATATATTTACCAATTATTTCTGTGAACAATTTTTTTTTAATGTTTAATAGTTATTGATTCTACGGTTATATAATTTAAAGCGGTATTCAAGACTAATATTTTTTTCTCCCTCCTAAGCTTATAAAAATCCTTATAAATGCTTATAAAAAAAAATTGTCATCATGCATTTTTAATATTTTTCAACTGCTACTGCAATAATATATCATGAGTCTTGTATTACATTTTTACTTTTTTTGGCCAAACCGATACAACTTTATTGATATTAATAGAAAAAAAAACTAAAAAAAATGAAAACTGACAATGTCCGTAAACAGCTCAAAGAGAGTCAAATTATATTAAAAATTATATCATGTATAGAAAATGATAATATAAACATTCAGTGAAATTTTCAATTATCCACAGTCATTTGTTTTTAATATTACAATAAAATAAGAAAATCGTCACATGAGAACTCGAGCGAATATTAAATATTGTAAAAATATGAACTTCAAACGCTCTTAAAAATGTAATTTGACTTTCTTGTATTAAATTTTCAAATCTTAGATTTAAAAAAAAAAAATTACGAATTCTTGACGCCACACCCGCATTTGTTGTCTCCGTCTTACAAACGCGTAACATAGCAAATTCACGCTCAGCAGTTCACGTTATATGCCGTTAGCTTAACAATTAGAGTGAATCGACCTATTATGAAACTTGATGGTAAGAAGATTATCTGTGTTTTGTTGGAAGTTTTTTTTATAATTATTCAGTTATCAAATGAGTTATGAGCATTTTTAATTTACATTTCTTATACACGCATAACTCACTTAAAAACTGAATTATTGTAAAAATTATTATTGTAAAATTTCCAACAAAACACAGATAATGTTTTTACCATCAAGTTTCATAATAGGTCGATTCACTCTAATTGTTAAGGTAACGGCATAAAACGTGAACTGCTGAGCGTAAATTTGCTATGTTACGCGTTTGTAAGACGGAGACAACAAATGTGGGTGTGCCGTCCTCTTAACTCAAAATAATTTGCTAATTTACGTCATTTTTACGTATTTTGTAATTATTTAAACTTTAGATGCTTATAAAAATAAAATGTGATTATGGATTTTTAATTTTTTTCATCTGCCATTGAAACAATATACTATAGAAGCCTTCTATTAAATTTCCAAGCTTTTTTAACCAGCAAATGAAATGTTATTAATATTTATAGAATAACAAATTTGAAAAATTTGAAACTGCAACAGCTAAAATCAACAGCTCAAATAAGTCAAAATATTTTTAAAAAGACATGGTGTATACAAAATGCTGATATAAACATTCAGTATAAAATTCACGTATCTACGATAATTTGTTTTAGAGTTACACAGATGAATATCGATTTTATGTAAAAATTCCCGTTTTTCCTTAATTTTTCTTTTGTTTTTATGACACATTTGAAAACTACTGGAAAAATGTTTAACCCCAAAGTACCAACTAGATTCACTTTCCTATCAGAAAAGATACTGTTGAAGAAAATCGAAGCACTTTTACTGTCCTAAAATATGATGACAGACACAAAAAAAAAATACATCATTGTAAAATCAACATTCATCGTTCCACTCAGAATCTAAAATGATAATTTCCGTAAACAGTTTACAACAAGACCTAATATTTTGAATATTTTATGGTGTATAGCGAATGCCTATATAAAAGTTCAAAAAAAATGTCATATAGGTATCTACTGTCATTTGTTTGAGAGTAAGGCCAAAAATCAAAATGGACTTTGTCAAAAACCGATTTTGCATAAAAATTCCTTAATTTATTTGTTGTTCTACCCAGCGCTTTTGAAAACTATTAAATTTAAATTGAACACCATCCATAAAAGTGACCAGCTTTTAATTTATTGTACGGTATGGCGAAACCCACTTTTTTTAAATTTAATACTTCAAAATCTAGCATGTGATATTCTATATTTACTCCTACCCGCAACTAAGACTCATACAAACTATAATACGATACTAGAATCTGCGTGAAATAGTTTTTAAAAGTCAAATGAGGAAATGGTTGCCCCAAACTAACATAAACTGAATGTCGCCACTGCTAGAATACAATCTTATGATCTTGCACAGATTAAAATATTAAATTTTGTTAATTTAATAATATAAAAAAACCAAAATGTACTTACCAAATTCAGCTAGAAAAAAAATAATAATAATGAATTCCCATAGAAATTTGTGTTCAGCGATTTCGCAACAGTAGATTTTTCTTTTAAAATTGAATTAATAATGAATAACTTTTATTCAAAAACACTGGTCATCAAAATAAGTTGTATAGCATTATCTTAATCCGTTTAAACTGTCATAAATTTGTGTAATCTACATTGTTTGTCAATAACAATGTAAGTTATTTGTATTATGTGTTTTAAAAAAATAATATTTAAAATATGGTGTTATGATTTAATTGTGACAATTATTGGAGTTAGATAATCAAAAAATACATATAACAAAAGTCTTACACCTAACGGATTTCACTGTTTTTATTAATTATAAAGTATCCTGTTTTGTGTAATATTTGTGTAAAATAACAATGGTTTTAAAGTGTTTATATAGTATACGATGAGAAACGTATTACATAAAATACCTATTACTAGGTATAATATATTGCACGAAAGTACGTAATATAGGTACCAATGTACAATAAAAAACACAAAAATTACGAACCTAATAATTGTGCTAGATAATAAAAAACAAAAATTCGTGGTTAATATTTATTATATATATTAATTAAAACAAATCTTATTAAACATAATGTTATGAAAAAATTATAGACATTTGACTTACACTTATAACTTCCTAAATAAATAGTCATAAACTATATTATTTAATTGTACACATCTTGAAAATTAATTATAATACACAACTACAAATATATTTGATTATGATTTTGTTGAGGTGGAGAACAATAAACTATCATGCCTATGTAGTAAAATAAATTGTAGAAATAAATATACCTAATAATAATGTTTTAAATAATTATTTATTAGTTATTTGATACTTTTCACAAATTATTAAAATTATCATGTACCATTTTAATGAAATACATTTGTCACACAATACAAAATTATATCTTAGGCAACCCACTTAGTTCAGAAATATTTACACCAGTTTTTCAATATTTTGTAACTTCTCCGTAATGAAATGTAAATAAAGTCTACGGTTACATTATTTGTAAATTATAGGGGAAGTTCAGAATTTCAATTTTTGATACCCCTCAAAAACTATTTTTATCGGTTTTATTAATTCAAATTATAAAAAACATAAATATATTTACTTGATTTGCTAACTATAAAAACAAATATATAATTTATAATGAATAGGATCATTTCTAGTACACTTATATTGTTTATTAATAAATTATTATTATTAATATTTCCATATTTTGTTTTGCAATCGAGCTTAGTATTCATTATAGATGTCGATTATTCAGTCTTCAGTATTTCCTGCTTTGCTAACTATTGAGTATGTTCCCACTTATATTTTTAGGACATGAGACTAATCTTCTGGAAAAATATTTTAGTGATGTTAACATTACAACGCATTAAACAAAAGACACACGCAATATGACAAGGCTGCATATTTTAACCATGTAATATTATACAATCATACTTAATGTCTTCCCGGGATTTAATTTTTTGTGATATGTATCATAGATATCTATACTGGCGATTACAACTACGGTACCTAATATCAAAATTCTTTCCGTAACTTGGATACATAGTTATGCTATAAATTATTTATAGATAGTCACTTACTATCTGTACTATATATTGATAAATTATAACAATAACTATATCATATAGTGTGATGAATTTATTATTGGACAACGTTTAGTTCAATACATTAACCCTAGATCTCTAACTATTCGTCGATTCGACGAACACTGATAATTGTATTGTTGCTATTTTTAGGCATTTCATCTAATATCATTATACCCTCCTTGTATCTCTCATATATTATGTCCTATATTATCTATCCCGATAACGTTTAGCGATCTAGCATGACTAGTGACTTTTCAGCCGTTGATTGTGTAAGAACATTGCAACGCATTAAGCAGAAGACACACGCAATATTACAGGGTGCATATTATTACCATATAATATTATATACTCATACTTAATGACTTCAGGGCATTTAATTTTTTTGTGTTATGTATCATAGATACCTATACTGGCGACCACAACAGTACCTATTTTCTAAATCTCATTCCGTGACTTGCAAATACATGAATGCTATAAATTAATTATTGGTAGTCACTTACAATCTGTACTATATATTGATAAATTATAGCATTAACTATATGGTGTAGTGCGATGAATTTAATATTGGACAACTTTTAGTTCAATACATTAAATACGGATAACTTGCTCTAATGTATAATACGTTCCAAATATACCTATAGTCACATTAAGTACAATATCACGGTAATAGGAGTGTTAAATTTGAATTCGATGGTAATAATCATTGTAGGTATGCGATTAAAAACGATTCTGAGCCTATTATTTTGATCACCTCCAATGGAAATTTTCCACTTGTAGCACTAACATCAGGGCTCACTTTTTGTGGGCCAAAATGTAATAGCTGAATAATAGTTACCTAACCTGCTTATTATAGACAAGTCATAATTCAGTAATCTGTAGATTGATAAAAGCTACAGTTTACAGTATTATTGCAAACTTCTTTCTATAAGTTATAATTAATTAAACCTAGGTAATTAACAATAAAACAATCAAATACGTACACTTTTCTCCTAAAAAATAAATAGCAAACCAGTTTAACTATAGGTAAATGTCAACTGCAGCCATAATATATAGTATTTACATATTACATTTGCTTATCATTATAAAAATTAATTACTTAGTTTCAAATACATACTTGAATATGTCGATTTTAATTGTAAATCATCAGAAGAATCTGAAATTGTATGGTTCTAGTATGATATATAAATATAGTACCTAAGTACTAAATTAATAGGCATTAGCTTTGATTAAACTGGGGAAAGATAAATTTTATGCCGTAGACTTTCAACCTATATCACTTCTGGGTATATCATTTAAGCTACTGTGAAGAGTTATTTAAAGACAATGTATTGACGAGATATTTTCCATCGAACAGGCAAGATTTAGGAAAAATAAGGGGTGTGAAGATCAAGGACTTCCGCTTTCAGATTTTATTAAAACAGGATTTAAAAATGAATTAAACACCATCGCAGCATTCACCAACATGTCTGTGGCATACGAAACTGTTTGGAGAAATGGTCTCTTGAATATATTTATTAATGTTGTACCATATAAGAATCTAATAACAGTGTTAGAGAACACTCTCACTAACCGCCGCTATCAAGTTTTATGGGTTGCAAGAGAAGCAAGTGACGATCGGAAAATAATGCCCTTCCAAGGATCATTACACGAGACAACGCTGTTTAATCTGTATCTACACAACATATACCCGACAATAAATGGCTTGATTTTCATTTTGCCGATGACATTTTTATCGTGCAATAGAGCCAATATTTGATAGATGGTAGTAGTACATTAATTGATGACCTTGACAAGTTTAGCGACAATTTCTATAAATGGAGGTTAAGGCCCAGTGAAAACTATGGTGTGTTTACTGCACCTCAATAATAGGCTTGCAGCAACTTAAGAATTATAAGTGGTATTCAACGGAGGAGTAGTAGCCTAATACAGAAACTCTCCAATAGGGGCTAGGGAGCAGATACAAGGACTATTAAAACGAAAACAATAAAGTGCATAAGAATACAGTGCCCAGGTCTGGCTTAATAGTAATCATGTGAACAAAAAAGACGCCCAGCTAAATAGTGTTATGATGATTATCAGTGGAACAGTAAAAAGCGCGCACGTGGAATGGCTACTAGTATTAGCTAATATTTTATCACCATAGGTATCTGAGCGGGGAAGAGGCAGTACTTAGAACTATTAACAAAGCCGGCAAGTTTCAATATTCAGTATTATATTATCGAACGCTGAGTAATACACCCAGTTTCAGGTCAAAATCAATAAAACTCTCTTGGAGTACAAAAACGAAACTCGAAATATCAAATTTTGATGGCACAAACGTGTGGCGTAATATTTGAACAATAACAGATACTATCAGGTCCATACTTAACAGAATTCTCACAGGACATATAGCCGGTACGGCATCACAACGTTCCAATGGGGTTCAAAGGACTGTGCGACTCAAGTTACAACGAACAAACGATGGAATATAATACATAGTGTGATAGAGTTTGATTAAGGTATGGGATAAGTTCATGCGGTGATAACAATACACTGGAATGGATACAATAATTGTATATAAGCTTTGACAATCTGTATAATATCTAATATATGAAAATCTCGTGTCACTCTTATGGTACAAATTAATAGGACGTATTTATCCGTCTTTACTCTTTTGCGTAACAATAATTGCGACGTAAATTTCCGTCATTACTATGGTGAAAAGTGCGGTTTTTTGGTAAAAACAATTCACTCTGAGGGTGTACAACTATGGAAAATAATTTACTCGTCAAAGGGTTAGTATTTGAACTCATCCAAAACGGATCGACCGATTTTAATGAAATTTTTTTGTATATTTGATAAGTATGAGAATAGATTGTACAGTATTTTTCATCCTCCTAGGTCCAACCCGGGGAGGTACTCAAACGGAGATTTTGATATTTACAGTGGACATTTTTGTTTATAAATGATTGCACTCGGTTATAGGAAAAATAATTAGAAGAAAGTAGTATTCATTTATTATTGGTTGCCATTGGTTATTCTGGCAGATGAGCTACAAGCATGCATCAAATCGAAATTTTTAACATTGCCTACCAATATGGCTGAGTTACACTTACTGTAGCGAGTTAAACCTAAAAGGAGTTGAACAATCATAATTTTTTTGAAGATTTGCCAACAAAGTGCACGGGATAAGCTAGTAACTATATTATAATATTTTTTAGTATTTACAACTAGTATGTTGTACAAATACGTTACGATTTATATTTTTCTAATATTGATTTTCATAACAGCCGTCAGCCATATTAGTGAAATAAATAATTTTTAAACAATTTTTTGTGTGAGAAAAGGTTTCACACAGTAGAAACAAAAACTCAAATTACTGATTAAATAATAAACACAATACACGAATGACTTATGAGAAATGATTGGAAACTCCGAAAACAGCATACTTATTTCCATCAATGCAATGTTTTGGTCTCAGAAAATTAATCGTAAGAAAATACTAAATATTTTTTTGTGTTATTGGCAAACATCCAAATATTATGTAAAATTAAAATAGCTTAAATTGGCCTCGATTCTCGTAAAATCAATAATTCTAATTGCATCGAATATACTTTTAAAAAATATGTAATAAAAATAAAATGACTTAGGTAAGTATCTATTAATTACAATTAACTTACCATCAAATCCAGCATAATTAAGAAAATCTATTAAATTTTTCAATTATCAATATTAAATTATATAAAATTATGTTTGAGTTACATATACAATAAAATTAACTAAACAACTAATTATGGACCGCTCAATCTTGTTTTAAGGACCGATAGCTTATAATTTTTAGAGATATTAAATATTTAGTAAATAACAATTGGTCTGACAAATTGGTAGGCACTTTGACGGTTTTTTAAATATGTCAAGGTGAATGTAGACATTTGGTAAATGTTGATATTCACCAAAATTTATGGTAAATGTCAATTTCTTCTTAGATGTAAACATTTAGTGGTGAATGTTGACATTTTGTAAAAAAAATATGAATAATTATCAAATAATTTTCACAAATTAATTCAACACTCAAAGGGTTAATGAATTATTTTATTTTTTATTATAAATTATTTTTTGCAACAAGATAAACTATTTTGACAGTTTGTGTTACATAGAAGTCCTGAGGATCTACAACTACACTTCTTCAATACACACTTTGTCTTACAATTGCATCTAAAGTACCCCTGTCCTCCTGATTGATAAATTGTAGTGGAAGCTTTTCTTTTGGACACGGATTGGTCAGTAGCAACTTCTTTAGGAGATATTAGTTCTTCATTATATATAGAAAATTGGTTCGTCCTCCGTGGAATGTTGTTACATGGACAATGTACATCATGGATAATATCGAATAAATCTTTATTTTTCACGAAGTATATTAATTTTGTATCGCCAGGTTTCAATGGAACAATAAGTTGGTTTAAGGCATTATTTTAACGACATCACATCTTTCCAATATATTGCATACGGATACCGCGCGTTGCTTACTTTCTTACCCCTTAAACTTGAGAACGTCTTCAACACACATTTAGTCATATTTTTCAGTACTAAAATAAAAATTGTTATCTTCTCTTTTTGTACTGAATATATGTAGCGTTAAATTTTTCGTAAAAAACTTCTCATATGTTCTCCATTATACACGTGAATAATTAGTGACTCGAACGCAGCACAAATTGAATCACAATTCACAACAGTCTGTTTTCCGTTTGTGTAAGCAAGACAAATGAAATATGTCGACATTGGTCGATTTAAACGTGTTTTCCATCACTACTAAAATAGGTACGATAACGGACGTATCACCAATTACGTGATTAAGCAAAAGGTTCATGTGAGAGAGCGAGATAGGTAGTGCATACTGACATACAGAAACCATAAGGTTAAATGCATCTCTGATAATATTATATGGATCATTATACACCGTTCGATAAAATAATACTCAAAAACATTATTATACTTTTCTACTCAATCATAATTTGCCTTTCAGCTTTTGTGTGAACCACAATGCAGAGATGATAAGGTGACACCGCTCCCGTATCTTTCAATGGTACAATATTGACGCAAAAAATCGCGGCAGGTTGATAGTTCAGAATTGAACACCCGAGTACGCCACCCTTCTCTCGAAGGCCGACTTTTATACGACTCGTAATGGAGATTTGCATTTAAGTTTTGTTCAAGTGTACCTATTAATTGTGGTTGAAATGTCAACAATCTGCATACCAACATAATATATTTTATGTCATATTGTGTAGATATTATTCAAATAAACCAATGTTTTGGAATCATATTATACCAATTATTATGTGAGAATTGTAATAATTTATGGTAAGTAACCATATCGTTCAAATTTATTGACTTAAATAAAATGTATATTTATTTTATGATATAATAGCTATATTATGTTCATTTATAATTTGACACATATATGTACAAAAATAGAATTGATAATATCTACATACATTAGGTAATAATACCTAAATAGGGTGACGAGGTGGCCGAGCGGTCTAACGCGTCGGCTGCGATGCTGCCGGTCGCGGTTTCGATTCTCGGCCACTGGGCGGCATTTTTCTCCGGGCAAGTCACGGTGTCCGGAGAACAAGTGCCGCCATCCCCCACTCCGGGGCATGGCAGAAACCTACGGGTGCCCCATTCGAAATTCTGCCAAAATACACCCACGTGTAACAATCACCTACCGTTCTAAAACTCACAGTACCTCCCTTCTCCCAATGGCCTAAGTTGCCGCAGGATAAAAATAATAAAAAAAAAAAAAAAAATACCTAAATAAAAAATTAGTTATATTTATATATGTACCTTATATTAATATATTATATAATATAATTTTATATTATATTATATAAATAACAAAAAAAAAAATTAAATATTAAGCATGATGTAGAGGAGATTATATATATATATATATATATAATATTTACAATAGAGAATAGAATATATTACCAGTTACAAATAATAATACCTATATACCTAATAATAATACTTATAAATTGATAATATTCTATGTTTAATTTTAATTTACCTAATTGTTTGTTTTTAAACAAGTCTTAAGACTTACTTGATGTTTTGTAGATTGTTAAATGATATTACGTATACTCTTAATTTGTTAAAATGCCTAATAAATGTTTTGGGACAGAATATAAAACTTGCTATGCCAGTAATAACAAAAAGTCAAAAGTATTTTACATTGTACCTAATGGAACATAATAACAACTTAAAAATAATATTTCTAATATTGAAGTAATAGTATCAAAAACGACAAAAATGTATATCATTTTTAATATTTTACATTAAAAACAATGTATTCACAACATAAAACTGGCCTTCCGGTGAATGGTGGCGCTACCTGCATGAGACATAATAATATGTACTACCAAACTGCCCATAAAAATTGCGACCGTAATACGTACAAGTGATGTCACCTTATCTTCTCTATATTGTGGTGTGAGCAATATCGTACCTTTAAACATTCGCAATCTTTACGTATGACCCGATACACATTGTCAGGTTATGTATTCGAAAACGATATGTTCTAATGAAATGTGTTCGAATGAAAAATGTTCGAAAAAAATATGTTCGAATGAATTATTGTTTGAATAAATTTCTGTTCGAAAACTTTGCAATAATTATATTGGTAAAGATATTAAGATATCTTAGTATATACCTAGGTACCGACCGTTATACTGATAGAGCAATAAATTTAATTTACTCGTTATCGTAATCGACTGTCCCGATTGTCAGACAATAAATAGTGAACGAATATTTTGTTCTCAAGATAATCCACAAAAAATTTACAAGGGACAAATTGAGGCTTCTCCTGTTGTCTCTTCACAAATTATTAAAAATGCATCAAAACAACTTATTTAAAGACAGAGAAAAGGTAAATAACTGAACCTTCTTGTGTTGAACATTTTAACACTCCTCTTAATTTAAGAAAAACTATTTCTGGTCAAGATTTTTTCATTAAGGAAATTTATGATGACAATAATAGAATTATTATTTTTACAAAAGTTCAAAATTGTTTGTATTTAAGGGAATCAGAATTTTAGCTTGCAGACGGAACTTATAAATCTTGCTCTAGTTCCTTTAAACAATTGTAAACATGGATCTATTAAGAGAGGAAAAGATCAAATATGAATACCTGTAGTGATTACCATTATTACCAATCAAACTGAAAATGCATTATATAAATTAATATTTACAACGCTTATTGATTTTGCTATTAAACATAATATTAATTTTAAATTTAATACTGATTTTGAAATTATTACTGATTTCGAAATTGCTGCTATCAATGCCATCAATGATATTTTTCCATTTTCAATTCATTCTGCGTGTTTTTTTCATTTTTCGCAAAATATTTTTAGTCACAAACAAAAGGAAGGATTAACGACCAAATATATAGAAGATCAAAATTTTAACTTACTTTGTCGGCATTGGCTTTCCTTCCAGTTTCCGAAATAGCGAATAACGAAAAAAAATTATATCGTCGATGTGTATTATAAAACATTTCATTCAAACACATTTTATTTGAACATATCATTTTCGAACATATTACCCTCATCACACCACACACCAATTGTTGAACGTTTTAATTCCAATTTTAACTTAACATTTCTAACATTCACCTAAACTCAATATTGTGAATGTCAACACTCACCGATAATCGTTGTGAACAGTGGCTGTTTGTAAACATTTTTAATATTCATTCAAAATTTTGACATTCACCAAATGTCGTCATTCTCCTTACCAAATAAAATTAACTATATAACACCTCGAATATTTTGATGATTATTTAAAATAATTTGTGCAGTACAATCAATAATTTATTATATTATACTACACTAAATAATTATAATTTATAAGCCCAGAAATCTTATAAAAAATATTATGAAATATGGTTTTCCAGTTTTATGAATTTATTCGACCTAAAAATTCCTTTACATATTCTCAAAAGACATTTCGTTATAGATAAATACATTTAAAAATGGAACACATTTGTATATTTTATGATTATATATTAATTTTACATAAATTGAAAATTTTATTCGGGAACTATCAAAGATTGATATAAGCCGTAAAAGATAGCATAAAATAGGTAATATATATTAACATTACAGATATAGGTACACACATTTGAAGATACTTTTATAATAGCTATAGCCTCTAAGAAATTATGAATACGACAAATTGACTTTAAAATGGAAATCAAAGTCAATCAAAAGTAAGTTAGGAATTTATCGTTTTATCGTCAATTAATTAATTTATTATAATTATTGTCAATTAAATGAATTATTGGCATAATGGTCATTCATCTCAATCATTAAGAATAAACATAAAACTTTATCAACGTTTTAATTTAGTGGAATACTATAAATATTTTAAGTCACTATTTGGTTATTAGGTATTTATTAAAAATATTACATCGACAAGACCCTAAAAACAAAACAAACCATTTTTATTAGTCAATATTTTATATTTATACAAATTACGATATAATAATGTTCACATAATAATTAATATAAGAGCATAAAAAATTTTAACTGTCCATACGATGATTTTGTATACCTCAATCAATTATTAAATTATATTATAAACTATATGTTCTAAGCATATTATATATGAAAAAATGACTTGTTGATAACATTAATTCATTGTTTTTTTAAATAAAGCAAAATCGAATTTCTCCAATGAATCCACCAATTTCATGGGATATATAACATTCGAAATAACTTATTAATATATTTCAGCTGGATATACTGGAATTATTTTTTACATATTTGATGTACAAAAGATTTAAGTTTCCTCTATAATCCAAAATATCAATTTTTTTTTAAAAAAAAAACACATTAAGAATATGTATAACATTTTTACTATCTACACATCATATGCCAAGGATTGTAAACAATTAAAATCCAATAAATGGCATACATTTTATTTTATTTTAAGTCATATTAACATAATAAAAATTAGTTTACATTTTAAAATTAATTCTAAAAAAATTTACAAATCACTGTTGATATTTATCAACAAAATAAAAAACTATAATGCAAATATTATAATCATTCTGCATCAATAAATTAATACATACGTTTCAAAGTATCTAATTCTTTGGTAGAAGTAGCTGGCAGAACCCAAATTCCAATAACTACAAAATATGTAAACATTATTAAACAATGTTTAAAAAACATAATAATTTTGCTTGAATTTAATAAGATAGGTAATAAAAAATAATGTGAACGTTAACGGTTGAACGTTGAACAATGAATAAAATAAAATAGTATTCTTCGATTTCTCCTAGCCCATATCCATCAGCACAAAATAAACTATAATGTTCACCATAAGTTGTTTGTTTACGTATCAAAC
>NC_042495.1:18562049-18570488 GCF_005508785.2 Acyrthosiphon pisum
AAGAGAACAATATTATT
This sequence comes from Acyrthosiphon pisum, assembly GCF_005508785.2. Lineage (NCBI taxonomy): Eukaryota > Metazoa > Arthropoda > Insecta > Hemiptera > Aphididae > Acyrthosiphon > Acyrthosiphon pisum. Next base: position 18,562,067 of record NC_042495.1, read on the forward strand.
TTTCGGTGAACGCCATATTTATTATTTTTTTAACACCTGAGTTGATAAAGTGTATTAAAAAAATCCAATGCATGCCACGGTAGCATAATGAAGCAGGTAGGAAAATGTTATGATTCAATAATATTGTTGCATGCACCCGACTCACAGGAGATGGTGACAGGATGGGATGATGGTAGAAGCGTCAAAATGATCAACAATTTGTGGTTGATGTATTATTTATTAAAATAAAATTGTAAAAAATAATAAAACAAGTTGAATTTAAACACTATTAGATTATTCAAATTGACGAAGAAAAACCAGTGTCTTAGAAAATAAGCGATTACTCGAATATTCTCTAAGTCCCGTAATACGTCGTCAACGAAAATAATCTAAGTCGTAATACAAAAATATGATAATCAATAACGAAGAGGTACAGGGGTGTGTACGTACGGTTAGTGAAATCACGTCTGAATACTGGTCACTCCCAGGGGTCCTATATAGTCCTACCCCCTCTCTTACCAGATCCCTGGCGGACTAATTCGTTGGTTCTCACAGTCCAGGGGGCCTTCTACAAGATGTGCCTTTGGTCGGTGCGGGGTGTCGTAAAATGACCAAGTATACTCGCAGCCGTCTTGTCATAGTGCCAATATCTGATTCGTAGAATCTACTGCGCTCCGAGGAGGTCTCACAGATATCTTAACGGTTCGGGTTTGTCATCTGGCCGTTGGCAGACGCCGATACTGTTGTTAACGTTTTTTAGTATTGCTCCCCAAGGTTTTATGTACAGCGGTGACATCACCTAACTATTTACGTTTTACCATAGGACGTCCGATGCTGTGTAGTATGACTATGTGTAGGGGCGGAGTAGAGGGGTCCGTACGTAGCAATATTAAGAGCATACACTTATGTATGGATGTACTTAGGGTTCTGAAATTTCATGAAATTATTTTTTTTTGAAATATTTAACGAGGTTTTCATGAAATATTTCATATCAATGAAAAATAAAAATACTAATTTTTATTTAAAATTATAGTAGAAAGTACAGTAAACACCTCTACTTAGTTAAGGGTCAATGACAAATATTATAGAAATATTTTGAACATAGTACATTGTATACATTACTTACATAATAAATATCTTTCTTGTTTATATATAGAAATATGTGTATTAATTATTATTATATAATATCTTATTTATATCATGATCCGGAATTAAATATCGATAGTCATTAATCGGGTATGATTTTAAGACCATCTACATAGTTTAAAAAAAAAAAAATCAAGAATGGTGATAGTTTCAAGTTTGAAATATTTCAAGTGAAAGTGAAAATGTCATGTAAAATATTTCATACTCATTACCCTAGATTGAGGGTAGACTCTGAATCGGTCGTACTCAGTTATCAAAAATGTAATACTCATTATTACATAATATTATCTTATTTTTCATACAATAATTTATAAATCTACTATAATCGTCCATTACACAAGTTAACAATTTTCAAGTTCAGAATAGTGAAGTTGTATATTTAGAAAGTATTTAATCCGTGTCGGCTTAATATTATTAGATTTAAGGCAAATGGACAAATAAATGGCAAATAAAAAAAGAAAGAACATTCTGTTCATAATAACAAAAAACCTATATTTATTAAAATAATGAATTTTAATTTTTAGGGAATCAAAAAAATATAATTAAAATAAATAAAACACTTTTTATTTCATACCATACAATATTATAAACTAGATTTATGAAAATACAAAATTATACGTTATAATACACAAAATCCAAATAAAAAAAAATATCAATAACCTAAAATACTTCAAATATGCAAAATATGTTAACATAAAATTTCAAATTTGGAGTCCCTGGTGCATAAAACAAATATTTAGCTTCCTCTACTAGGTATGTTATCTGTTTCCTATAATAATGAGAAAATTATATAAAATTCAAGCCCTCATGATAACCATTTAAAGCACGTTTAATACAAGCCAAATTTATAATTGTCGAATATTTTTGTTGATCAGACAATACTCATTTATATTCGTAGTTAAAACGAAACTTTAAAAAATCTATGACAGTCCGACTCATCTGAAGATAAAAATATAAAAATATATCATTATTTTACAGCACCCACGATCCTATGAGGAAAATTCTATTACATTTTCAAGTTTATCTACAGAGCGATAATGTTTTATCTTCTATAAATTGAAAATAAAAACTAATAAGATTAGACATTTTCTTATGCCTATATAAATATCAGTCAAAATATTTTATAAAGTTGTCAGGTGAATATAAAATAAAAATCTGTTTAAGATTTTATGTGTACAGTTATTTTTTTAGTGACACCGAAAAAACAAAATCGTTTATTTCAAAAACTGGTTTTAATTATTTTTCTATTGTTTAGAAACTTTTCAATGTCAGACATTTATGAACAATTATCAATAATGATAAATTATTTTTCAAGGTTTTATGTGCGTCCAAATATTTTAACATGCGTTTAAAACTACAAAAGAAAAATTTAACACTTTGGTAAATATGTAATATTATGTTTCCGTTGCGAAATGTGTTAAATGTGCATGGACGTGAATCACTTTGTGGGGCTCCGATAAGGAAGGTTTTCTAGTTAACATTATCGAAAACAAAAGGAAAAACTAAAAAAAAAAATAATTTGGATGACCGGGAAATTGTACACTTTTTTTTACAAAATTTGTGCAAAAACCGCGAAAACTTCATAGAAAGCTCCTCTAATATATTTTAAAATGAAAATTTTAAAATTTTAAAATACGGTTATCATATTTTTTCTAAGCATTTAAAGTTTAAATGTTGACAAAATACTTATTACTCACGAAAATATGCTAATTATTTTAAGTTAGAAATTCACAAAGATTTCTATATTTAAGTATAGGAATCTAAAATATTATACGAGATTCGTCAAAAAGTTTGTAACCAAAAAAAAAAATATCTAACAGAATGTGTAACTACGTTTTAATGAGCTTTTAAAGTTTAATTTTCTACAACATGGATATTCAAGATGGGTTTTCATTAAACACGTGCATATAAATACTATTCTGTGATTGGTTGGTATACATGATAAGCTTTTGTAATACCAGAGAGTGTTATACGTTCTAACCACAGGCTTGACCATGATACCACGAAGTTGGATTTACACAGTTCTATATTAAAGACATAAGAATATATGGGTTAACTAATATACTACCAATTCTAAACAGTCTTCACCGATGCGAAACGTTTGTGAGACCGTTCATCCGGTCAACGTATGCACGCCACGGGGTAGCCATACGTATACGTATGTGAAGCATTTAGATGGAGAACGTTTAGAGTGACCAATTGAAAAGCATTAAACTATTGTACCAAACTATTGTATGCCTTACTCAACCTAATCACTGATAAGACACAGTTATCATATTTTAAATTGTTTTTATTGTTGTTATATTTTGATAACTACTAATTTATAATATTAAAACTTAAAATAGTGCCAACCAAATGTCAAAATAATTTTATTTTTCTCAAAATGGTAACTCTAAATGTATTCCATTTGCTTGCTTCAATTCACTACACATAACAGTATACGGTATGGCCCCTCTATATATTCTTTACTCTATGATGCACGCACACGTACACGTAGGCGTGTAGTGAAGACCACCTTCCCTCGATTTCTTATTCAGCGATTTTCTTATTTTGTCGTAATTCTAAAACGAATAACTGTATATAAGTATACCCGAAATTCACACCCTATGTATATTTTATCATTTTCTATAATTAGTAATATTTTCAAAATATATTGACTCGTCTCAAGTTGTTTGTGGAAATTTTCAATTTGTAATTTTTTAGTTTTCTTTTTTTATAAATGTCAAAAAAATTGTATTTTTTCAATATTCTTTTTTCAAGACACTAAAAGTTCAAATTTTGACAAAATTTATAATTTTTAAAATGCACAGGCAATTGACGGTGAACATTTTAAGAAATGTTTAATTTTTTTTTTTTACAGTTGAGGATTAAACATTAAAGTTCCGCGTAATCGTTTTTGTACAAAACAATATTATTATATCATTTTATTCAAATTTATAATTTACCACCATATATTACAGTGACCTCATGTACCTGCCACCTTTACAGCAGAGCGACACCAACTTACTAGCTTCTTAATTTATAATATTATTATACATAACAACAAACATATAAAAACTGTAGATTTATGTAGAACCATTCATTATTCTTTTGAGGTGCTCACATCCGAGACAATCCGTCTCATATCAAGATAAAAACATAACAATCGATCGTAACTGTACAGCAACCACGATGCATTTCCCCAAATTTTTAAAAATTATTGTCAATATTATAATATATATCCGGCAGTCATGTACAATTTAGTTGGCTACATTCAAAAGGTTATGACATTCAAATCAAAAATGTTCTAAAGCTTTCGCAAAAAATTGAAAAGGCATAAGATAAGACAATAAATAAATAAAAAATAATTCACCTCTTAATGTAGTTTTTTCAATATTTTTTCTAGTTTTCCACTAAATAGAACCTATGAGGACCTTTTTATTCGATTTTAAAGTTTGTCTACCGATCGAAAATGTTTTATCGTCAATACAATTAGAAATTATCTTATGCCTATATAAATGTCTGTCAAAATAATTTATAATGTTGTAAGGTAAATAGGAAATAAAAATCTGATGAAAATGTCACGTGTACAGCTATTTTTTTATTTACACCGAAAATCAAAATCGTTTATTTCAAATACTGGTTTTAATTATTTTTCTATTGTTTCGAAACTTTTCAATGTCAGACATTTTACCGAGTGAGTAAAAAAAAAATTACTTAAATGTCTTCAACAGTTATGAATAATTATTTTTCAAGGTTTTATGTGCGTACGAATATTTTAACATGCGTTTAAAACTACAAAAGAAAAATGTAACACTTGGGTAAATATGTAATATTATGTTTCCGGGCGAAATGTGTTAAATGTGCATGGAAGTGAATCACTTTGTGGGGCTCCGATAAGGAAGGTTTTCTAGTTAACATTATCGAAAACACAGGGAAAAACAACAAAAAAAAAAAAAAGGTGGGTAAGTGGATTTCGCTCTGCTGTACAGTAGGTTACAAGTGGGTCACTGTATAATGGATGGTATTAAATTTGAATTCAATGATATAATATCATTGTATAAGAAAAACGATTCTGAGCGGAGACGGTATGTCAGTCTAGGTATAATACATAATATTATATGGTATTTAAAAAAATTGACCTATAATAGGTATCTACCTATAATAAATTCCAAATTAATCATATCATAATATCTATTAGGTAATTATAACGCGTTATACATCAACAACAAACCGTGATACTATCATAGATATATAATAGTATACTTTAGAAGTTTCAAGTACACCCAAGAATCATATTATACAATCACAACAAAATAACTAAAATAGTTATTCTAGGTTTTTAATATGTAATTTCGTCCAAATTTGTACTTAAAATGACTATAGAAATAAACTGTGTAAATGTATTTTTTAGATTTTTTGGTAACAGAATTAATTACTTACGTGGAATCTTGTTTTAAATTTTCAATTCTCAGATACAAAAGTTGAACATTTTATAAATTTTTAACTGCAAAATAATTATTCAAATTAAAATTTGATAAATTTTGTCAAAATTCGATCTTTAAAAAAATTTAAATGCTTATAAAAAAAAATTGTGCCTAAGTATTTTTAATATTTTTCAACTGATATTGTAACAATATATCAGCAGCTTTTTATTAAATTTTTACACTTTTTGGCCAAACAGATAAAACTTTATTGATATTTATAGACAAAAAAAAAACTAAAAAAAAATTGAAAACTGAAAATGTCCGTAAACAGCTCAAAAAGAGTCAAAATATTTTCAAAATTGTATGGTGTATAGGAAATGCTAATATAAACATTCAGTAAAATTTTCATGTATCTACAGTTATTCGTTTTTGAATTACAACAAAATAAGGAAATCGCTGCATGAGAAATCGAGTGAATATCCAATGTTGTAAAAATTTGAATTTCAAACGATCATAAAAATTGTATTTGACTTTCTTATAGATGTTTTTTGTTTGATAAAGGTGGATAATCTTATAAGGAATCTTGTATTACATTTTAAAATCTTAGATTTAAAAAGAAAAATTTTTACGAATTCTTAACTGAAAATAATTTGCTAATTTTCGTGATTTTTCCATATTTTGTTAATTTTTGAACTTTAAATGCTTATAAAAAAAAAACTGTGACTAAGGATTTTTAATATTTTTCATCTGCTTTTGAAACAATTTACTAGGAGCCTTTTATTAAATTTTCAAGCTTTTTTAATCGACAAATAAAATTTTCTTGATATTTTTAGAAAAAAAAACTAAAAAAAAATTAAAACTGACAATGCCCGTAAAGAGCTCAAAATAAGTCAATATATTTTGAAAATGTTATGGTGTATAGAAAATGCTAATATAAACATTCAGTCAAAATTTCATGTGTCTACGGTCATTTTTTTTTAAGTTACACCAAAAAACAAATTCAATTTTGTGAAAAATCAATTTTGCGTAAAAATTCCCGTTTTTCCTTAATTTTTCTTTGGTTTTTCTTGGCGCTTTTGAAAATTACTGCGAATTTTAAAGTTTGACCACCCCAACGCACCAACTATATTCACTTTCCAATCGAACAAGATACTGAAGTTGAAAATCGAAGCATTATTTCGACTGCTTATCGTGTACACAGACACAAAAAAAAATTTAAAAAACACATCACTGTAAAATCAATACATTCATCGTTCCACTCAGAATCTAAAATTATTAGGATGACCGGGAAATTTTACACTTTTTTTTACAAAATTTGTGCAAAAACCTCGAAAACTTCATAGAAAGCTCCTCTAATATATTTTTAAATGAAAATTTTAAAATTTTAAAATACGGTCATCATATTTTTTCTAAGCATTTAAAGTTTAAATGTTGACAAAATACTTATTACTCACGAAATTATGCTAATTATTTTAAGTTAGAAATTCACAAAGATTTCTATATTTAAATATAGGAATCTAAAATATTATACGAGATTCGTCAAAAAGTTTGTAATCAAAAAAAAAAAATATCTAACAGAATGTGTAACTACGTTTTAATGAGCTTTTAAAGTTTAATTTTCTACAACATGGATATTCAAGATGGGTTTTCATTAAACACGTGCATATAAATACTATTCTGTGATTGGTTGGTATACATGGTAAGCTTTTGTAATACCAGAGTGTGTTATACGTTCTAACCACAGGCTTGACCATGATACCACGAAGTTGGATTTACACGGTTCTATATTAAAGACATAAGAATATATGGGTTAACTAATATACTACCAATTCTAAACTATCTTCGCCGATGGGAAACGTTTGTGAGACCGTTCATCCGGTCAACGTATGCACGCACACGTACACGTAGGCGTGTAGTGGAAACCCCCCTTCACTCGATTTCCTATTCAGCGATTTTCTTATTTTGTCGTAATTCTAAAACGAATAACTGTATAGGTATAAGTATACCCGAAATTCACACCCTATGTATATTTTATCATTTTCTATAATTAGTAATATTTTCAAAATATATTGACTCGTCTCAAGTTGTTTGTGGAAATTTTCAATTTGTAATTATTTAGTTTTCTTTTTTTATAAATGTCAATAAAATTGTATTTTTTCAATATTCTTTTTTCAAGACACTAAAAGTTCAAATTTCGTCAAAATTTATAATTTTTAAAATGTACAGACAATTGACGGTGAACATTTTAAGAAATGTTTAATTTTTTATTTTTTACAGTTGAGGATTAAACATTAAGGTTCCGCGTAATCGTTTTTCGTACACAACAATATTATAATATCATTTAATTCAAATTTTACCACCATATATTACAGTGACCCCATGTACCTGCCACCTTTGCAGCACAGCGACACCAACTTACTATAGCTTCTTACTTTATTATATTATTATTATACATTACAAAAAACATATTATATAAAATGTGGATTTTTGTAGAACAATTCATTATACTTTTGAGGTGCTCATAACCGAGAAAATCCGTCTCATGTCAAGATAAAAATATAACAATAGATGATAACTGTATAGCACCCAAGATGCATTTACCCAAATTAAAATTGTTGTCAAAATTATAACATCAGGCTGTCATGTACAATTTAGTTGGCTACATTCAAATCAAAAATATTCTAAAGCTTTCGCAAAAAATTGAAAAGGCATGACGTATAAGACAATAAATAAATAAAAAAATAGTTCACCTCTCAATGTAGTTTTTTCAATATTTTTTCTAGTTTTCCACTAAATAGAACCTATGAGGACCTTTTTATTCGATTTTAAAGTTTGTCTACCGATCGAAAATGTTTTATCGTCAATAAAATTAGAAATTATCTTATGCCTAT
>NC_042495.1:18570588-18578574 GCF_005508785.2 Acyrthosiphon pisum
TTTACCTCGTTTTGTGAACTAATTTGACCGAGATTGACAATTGGTGGATGCAGTTTTTGGCACCTGATATAAATCGAACGTAGTTCAAACTACACTCTTAATTTGCATGATAATTGATAAATCCAAGAACGAAAACAGTTAAGTATTTTTTGAGTTTTTAGGAACCTACATAGTCTACAATAAAACATGTTCAACTCTCATATTTGTTTTAAGATGTTATTTATTTAATCGAAACCATAAACGCCACGATTTGATGCTCGCTTTTACCTTATCTGCCCGAGTGGACCAATGAAAACAAATATTAATTGCTCATATTACTAAGTTGTAACCAATATCAACTATTTATAAAACAAAATGTCCATCGCAAATTGTATATTCTACGCTTAAATTTGAAATAAATTAATTTAGGGGCATTTATCGAGATAACAACTACTATCATAAAACTAGATGAACCAAGCGAGAGACATTTACGAAATGTCATTAAAATTGGTTAAGTGGTTTTGGAGGTATGCGTGAACGAACATAATATAGGTAGTGACACAATATGTTTTATATATAAGAAATAATAGATAGATAGATAACAACTATATTGATTATTGATTATTAGCAAGAAACGTAACATACAAAGGTTAGTGTTTGACACAGTATATTAAATATTAATCAATACGTACATATTATATAAATTTGGATATATGAAGAAATACATTTAAAATAGTAATACTAATAGTAATATAGGTATTAAATAATATAAAGGGATTAAGAAAAATGGTGTTATAAATTACAATATATTATTATAGTAGTGCAGATGGAAAAATCATGCCGTTTATTATAATATTATGGTTTGTGTCTTTTAGGATTTAAGGACATATTTTCTTAGAAAATAAATTACAATTATTAGTTTAAAAAAAAGGAAAAAAAAGGAATTATGTTTTTATTTATTCCCTTTACGATAAAAATGCACAAAATAACCTCTGTTTTCATCAATTTTAGCTTCACAGAAGGCAGTAACTGGAGTAAATTCTGCAAAATAAATTGGTTTTTTTGATTTTAGACTTGTTGAATGTATGGATTAGTTGTCCTACCACAATTGTATATAACTGGGATTGTATACGCAACTATATTATGTTGTATGATGAGAAGCTTCTACCGCAAACCAGGCAACATTTTATTCATCTCAAAGCGATTGTAATACCTACATTTTTACAACAAACATATTGGAATTTCCAATTGTATCATAGACTAAAACAAATTTTGAAATGTCCCAATCTTCTTTAATCTTACCAAGACCGAATAATATTATCGAAAATAATGAAAATCCCCCAAAAAATATTAGTGACGTCTTAGTCCAACATGCCATGACAACTCGGAGTCGCTAAATTAATAATATCCTCATATCCACTGGGATGCCTGTAATTCTTGTTACACAATTTACTTGAGCTGAAAAAAAACTATGAGGTTATTCTCACATCTCAGCCCACATTTACTTGATCGCTGCCTTAATCAATCACTAACTTGAGTCGGGACCAACTTAACACTCATTCATACTGTGTGTGAGATTTATTATAAAGACACTATATTATTATAGACTATAGTTATAACTTATAACTATAGTATACTATTAATTCTTACAGTACTTACCTATTTATAATGAATTTTAATTTTTAAAATATACTGATTATACATACCTTCCAAATAATCCATGTATTTCTTTGCTAATTCTGTAAAAATAAACTACATTTTGACAATTCTCAATTGTTTTTGGTATATCTACATCCTACATCATAATATAGGTATGCCAGTAACTCTTTAAGTTAATTTATATTCAAAAGATTCAACAAATCATTCATCAAGTGAAACAAAGATTTATTAAATGTATTTAATTATTATATTAAACATTGGCGAATCTCCAAAATTATTTGAAAGTTACAGGGCCTATCATACTTATGTACACATACAATATTAATTAATGAAATAATAAAAATAAGTGTTTCTATATTTCATCAAACAACTAAACATATTTTGTTTTTTAACGTCATAAAATGAATCGAGTTGAGTAGCGTTTATTTATATGGAACTATCCATAATTTACGGTGTTTCTTAATTACAGACAAAGTAATAAAAATCACGTGATTTACCTATAAAGGTGATATACGAATTGCGGACAAAATTAATGTGACATAGGTACTACTGGTGGACAAATTTCCAATTTTTATTTTTGAAATAAAAACCATGTTACATATTATCGATGATTAATAAAATATATAGTATGATCGACTTTATTGGATTGATTATTTGTCAGCATTAAAATTGTGAGTTATGCTTTTGAAATTTAAAGCAAAAAGTATTCTCGAAATGAGGCATTCATCCACAACCAAAGGATGCAATATACAAGTGGTGAAATTTATATGGATTAACATTTATACGGGCTTTATCAACATAATTTTCCCACGAAAACTATGATGACATTATATTCATAGAAAAACATACACAATACATGAAGATGACAATGTATGTTTTATAAAAAAAAAGTATTTTATTTAAGAATATTTTAGATTCCTCTTTTACGGGATACACAAATATTTAACTTTCAATTTTTTTTTTCGGTAGCTTGTCCTAAGTCCTGACATATTTGTAATTAGTATTTTGATAACGATATTTGAACAATACATCCACAACAAGTATGAAGCCATAATTATTTAACTTCGCTACCTCAATATGTTTCAACACTTCATTACCATGGATTAAACGACATTATTTAATGTTTATAATGTTTTTATCATTTAGATTATTACATATATATAAGGTATAATAGTTATTATTATATATTTTATACAATTTGAAATTTTTTCAATATCAACATTGTTGCTTGTAGAAATATTATGTTGTATTATTTACATGAATCAAAATATTGTATAGTTGACTTCATGGCTTATATTAAATTTCAATAAATTTAAATACTCAGATGAATTATGCTTAAAAGATTTTTAAAAGCATGTTTTGAACATTTTTATGATGAAAAATTCAACTCAATAGTTGTAAAGAAATTTTAGATTACATTTAAATTAATAGGTATATACGTACGTAACAATTTGTGCTCTGAAAAAAAAAGAAAAATTAGTAATAATTAGTTATTAATGTGATATTATTTTTAACGGACCTACTGTAAAATTTTAAATTATACAGAACAATAAAAATATACAAATGCGTTTAAAATTGTTTAATAGACTAGGTAATTCAAAATCGATTAAAATACTGATAAATAATACATTTTAAAATATAGGTTTATATTTTATTGTATACGAACCCAGAGTTAATATGTTAAAAAAGAAGAATAGATAATAACAATAGTTAGGTATACCAAAAGTTAGGATATAACACATTGCTGAACGGTTTCATTTATATTATAATAGTACTCGTCGGATAAGAAAACATTTGAGGGTGCGGTGGTCATTACAATAGTTATGATTTATGGGACGAAAATCACATGAATTGAATTGTAAAATTAGCCACTTATAAAAATATAAAATATAAAATACCAATTTCACGAACCTTTTAATTTTAGAACTAAAAAAAAATAAACATACGATTTAATGAATATAATTGTATATCTTATGTTTCACAAACTAAGAAATACAGATATGATCTAATATTGTCATTCTAAAACATCTTTCATTATGTATATAGAATCTTACAATGATTTACTGATAGGAGTCTAGCGTTTGTGTGATTTCAATTTATGATGATGATAATATCATATTATAATATAATAATGTTTAATTTAATATGGTTTAACATTTAATGTAAGGTTTTATTGATAAGTTCTTAAAGAAATTATTAAAAAAAAAAAAATAAAAAACGCATAGTTAATAAAAATTATTATTTTTCAATTTATGATTTATGAGACGAAAATCACATAAATTGAATAATGCCTATTATAACTCATAAAGTAGGTAAGCAGGTACCTAAGTCACACTAGATTTGAGATTGTCATTGTTTAAAATTGAGTATAATATTAAATAAACAAACATAATAGGATAATAATATAATCAAGAAATGAAAACCTGACAATCATATTACATGACAGTACACAAAAATATATTATTAGAATACAACTGATATTCCAACAAAAACACTTCGTCGAACTCCGTGTAAAAAATTGATAAGTCAAAAAAAATCTGGCCATCTTCATCATTATAAAGATTTAATATCATTAATAATTGCTAAGTGCACTAAATTAAATAAAAAAAAAACAGTCATTTATAAGACTTAAGCATTATAAAAAACTGATAGGTACATATCATGAATAAACCCAGAATCAACATGGTATAAAAGAAGTATAAAAAATTTCACGAACCTGTTTCATCTAGAAATAAAAAAAATAAACATACAAATTAATGAATAATGTTTCACAATCTAAGAAATACAGATATGATCTAATATTGTCATTCTAAAACATCTTTCATTATGTATATAGAATCTTACAATGATTTACTGATAGGAGTCTAGCGTTTGTGTGATTTCAATTTATGATGATGATAATATCATATTATAATATAATAATGTTTGATTTAATATGGTTTAACATTTAATGTAAGGTTTTATTGATAAGTTCTTAAAGAAATTATTAAAAAAAAAAAAAAAAAAAAAACGCATAGTTATTAAAAATTATTATTTTTCAATTTATGATTTATGAGACGAAAATCACATAAATTGAATAATGCCTATTATAACTCATAAAGTAGGTAAGCAGGTACCTAAGTCGCACTAGATTTGAGATTGTCATTGTTTAAAATTGAGTATAATATTAAATAAACAAACATAATAGTATAATAATATAATCAAGAAATGAAAACCTGACAATCATATTACATGACAGTACACAAAAATATATTATTAGAATACAACTGATATTCCAACAAAAACACTTCGTCGAACTCCGTGTAAAAAATTGATAAGTCAAAAAAAATCTGGCCATCTTCATCATTATAAAGATTTAATATCATGAATAACTGCTAAATGCACTAAATTAAATAAAAAAAAAAACAGTAATTTATAAGACTTAAGCATTACATAGATATGATACCTATCATGAATAAATAATAAGTAAATTAAATTTAAAATAAATGTACCTATTCTATCTCAATAATTTATTTTATTTATAATTTAATAATTAAAACCTTTTTAAAAAACAAATTTAGTAACATTTGTAATTGAATGCAATTTCCCTTTAAAATCATCGTATCATTTAAAATTGAATGTTATATTTTATGGTATATGATCCCAGAATCAACATAGGTAGTATTAAAAGAGAATAAAAAATTTCATGAACCTTTTGAACGTTCGACTAAAACAAAATAAACATACAATTTTATGAATAGTTGTATATCTTATATTTCATGATCTAAGAAATAAGGATATGACCTAATATTGTCATTCTAAAAAAAACTTTCATTGTGTATAATGTATATAGAATCTTACAACTATCTACTGATAGGAGTCTAGTGTTTGTGTGATTTCAATTTATGTTTATGATAATATCATATTATATTACAATAAAGTTTAATTTAATACGGTTTAGCATTTAATGTAAGGTTTTATTTATGAGTTTTTACGGCAATTATAAAAAAAAAAAAATAGAATATAGGTACATAGTTCATAAAATATTATTATAATATTCAACTATCTACTCTTATTAAATATTAGAATATGAACAGTGACGACCGTTATAATTCATGAAGTAGGCAAGCAGCTACCTAAGTCAAACCTGATTTGAGATTGTCATTGTTTTTCGAAAAAATGAGTACAAATATACAATTAACTGAAAATCTAAAATACGACTAAAAAAATAAAAACCAAATATATAGGTGGTATATAATTTCCTCAGAAATACAACCCGACCGACCGTATCCGTTCAGAACTGTTTTCCGTAAGTATATAATATATATACAATTATATTTTATCATCATTGACCTCAAAGACATTTATAAATTTGTTTTACACGCAACTAGCATATTATTATTATATATTCTATATAATACCAGGTATGTGTAACGGTATCGTCATTACATCCAACTATATAAGGTATATAAGTATACGTATTATAATTTATTAATATGGAGTTAACATTATTTTTTTTTTTTTAGTATTTTAAATTGTATTACATCAACATTATTGCTTGTATATTATCTTGTATTTTTTACACGAATAAAAATATTGAACTATTGATATTATAGCTTATATTATTTTGAAATACTTAGATGAATTATACTTAAAAGGTTTTTAAAAGCATGTTTTGATGGTTTTGATGATGAAAAATTCAACTCAATAGTTATAATTAATTATAGATTAAATTTAAATTATAGGCATATACGTACCGTCCACTATAGCCACTAAAAAAAAGAAAAATTAGTGATAATTTGTTATTCATGTGATATTATTTTTAATGGACCTACTGTAAAATTCTAAATTATACAGAAGAACAAAAATATACAAATGCGTTTAAAATGGTTTAATAGACTAGATACTTTAAAATCGATTAAAATACTGATAAATAATACATTTTAAAATGTAAGTTTATATTTTATAGTATACGAACCCAGATTTAAAATGATAGAAAAGGAGAAAACGTAATAATAATAGCTATACCAAAAGTTATAGGATAATACCCATGTCTGAACGGTTTCATTTATATTTTAATAGTACTTTTCGGGCAAGACAACATTTGAGGATGTGGTGATCATTACAAAAGTTATGATTGATGAGAAGAAAATCACATAAATCGAATCGTAAAATTAGTCAGATTTAAAAACACAATATAAAATATGCACAAATACCATTTTTATCTAGAAATAATAAAATAAATTACAATTTAATAAATAATAAACAACCTTAATAATATGTTTCACAATCTAAGAAATGTTTTGTAGATGACTTAATATTGTCCATCTATAAATAAATATTAGAAGTGAACAACGAAGACCATTGTAACTCATTAAGTAGGTAAGCAGATACCTAAGCCGCTCCTGATTTGGGGATTGTCATTATTCAAAATTGAATATGAATAAAAAAAATAATTGAGTATAATATTAAATAAGCAAACATAATAGTATAACAATATAATCAATAAATGAAAACCTGACAATCATATTACATGACAGTACACAAAAATATATTATTAGAATACTACTGATATTCCAACAAAAACACTTCGTCGAACTCCGTGTAAAAATTGCTAAGTCAAAAAAAATCTGGCCATCTTCATCATTATAAAGATTTAATATCATTAATAATTGCTAAGTGCACTAAATTTTTTAAAAAAAATAGTAATTTATAAGACTTAAGCATTATAAAGATCTGATACCTATCATGAATAAATATAATAAGTAACTTAAATTTAAAATAAATGTACCAATTCTATCTCGATTATATATTTGCTTTGCGAGAATTTATTTTATTTATAAATTAATAACTAAAACATTTTTACAGAACAAATTTAGTAACATTTATAATTGAATGCCAATTTGCCGGTGGAGACTCGTTTGCGCACATATTAATATATTTTTTAAATTTATGACAACTCGTTTGCGCACAAAATAGTAAACAATGAAAACCAGCTTTTGGGTACAGTTTTTGGTGTACAGGGTGTATTAAACTGCCCAACACGTTCAATATTATTGATATCAATGATCACCCGTTAATAAATATTGAAGTACCTTCAATACAGCTAATACACGGTCAATAATATTCTCAATGTCGAATATCGAATAATAATATTGATCGTGTATGGGTCGCTTTATCAGGCAGGAGTAAAACCGTATAGTCTTAAAGCCCAAGAACAACGAACGGAGCTGAAAACTTTCACATGCACTTCAATAGTCAAATTTATACGCCCCCACCCTCACATTCACCGAATCATTCAAATACTCATGGAAATTCAAGTCGACACTGATTTAAAAATAAATTCATTAAAAAAAAAAATAATTAAAA
>NC_042495.1:18578624-18581187 GCF_005508785.2 Acyrthosiphon pisum
TTATAATAAGATATTTAAATATAAACGCACATTTTACTATGCTCTAAAAAGTTTCAGGTCGAGCCCAGGCTCGACCGGCTCGTCCCGTACGCACGCCAATGAATATAACGTATAATATTAATAATTAATGTTCAAACTCCATTTTTAATAATTTAAAGGGTATTTAATCAATGTTGTTTCTCATATTTTAAGCATTACATTATTTGTTTTAGCACTCTTCACAGCCTCCAGTTATGCATTTCAGGGCTATTGTGGCCCCCGTCATCAGGGAGTATGTTGCTCGGGTGGAGACTCGTTTGCGCACATATTAATATATTTTTTAAATTTACGACAACTCGTTTGCGCACAAAATAGTAAACAATGAAAACCAGCTTTTGGGTACAGTTTTTGGTGTACAGGGTGTATTAAATTGCCCAACACGTTCAATATTATTGATATCAATGATCACCCGTTAATAAATATTGAAGTACCTTCAATACAGCCAATACACGGTCAATAATATTCTCAATGTCGAATATCGAATAATAATATTGATCATGTATGGGTCGCTTTATCAGGCAGGAGTAAAACCGTATAGTCTTAAAGCCCAAGAACAACGAACGGAGCTGAAAACTTTCACAAGCACTTCAATAGTCAATTTTATACGCCCCCACCCTCACATTCACCAAATCATTCAAATACTCATGGAAATTCAAGTCGACACTGATTTAAAAATAAATTCATTAAAAAAAAAATAAAGAAAATACCCATAGAAAAAAAATATATTCAGATTACAAATCTAAAAAAATTGATCTTATGACATTTTTGACGCAAACACATACCAATAAATATTAAATATGTATTAATTGTAATTTGTGTAATTTGTAAATTTTAATGACTTGTAAAAATGATTGTACCTAATTTATTTTAATTTGACAAAGTTGTGAATAATGTTTCTAAGGAAGCTGTTCTAAAATAAATAGCTAAAACAACATTTTTAAACCCGCCAGTCTATAACATCAGAATATGATGAGACAGAAAGTCCTAAGCCTTTTAAAGGGTGAAGGAAAATGTTGTTTGACTATAGTAATTATTATCCACTACCTATCAGTGTTGACCAAATTGAAAATATGGAGGTACGCAGATTATGTACACCCTATACGTGAATAAATTTCTTGGAAAAAAGGTTTCTATTGTTCATAAACTGTGCGCAAATGAGTTGTAAAAAAAGGTAAATGTGCGCAAATGAGTTGTAGCCAATTTGCCTTTTTAATCATCGTATCATTTAAAATTGAAAGTTATATTTTATAGTATACGATCCCAGAATCAACATGGGATAAAAGAAGTATAAAAAATTTCACCAACCTTTATCACCTAGAAATTTATTAAACAAAAATAATAGTTTAATAATATAATCAATAAATGAAATACTGAAAATCAAATTATATACCAGGAGGTACACAAAAATATATTATTAAAATACTACTGATATTCCAACAAAAACACTTCGTCGAACTCCGTGTAAAAATTGCTAAGTCAAAAAAAATCTGGCCATCTTCATCATTATAAAGATTTAATATCATTAATAATTGCTAAGTGCACTAAATTTTTTAAAAAAAATAGTAATTTATAAGACTTAAGCATTATAAAGATCTGATACCTATCATGAATAAATATAATAAGTAACTTAAATTTAAAATAAATGTACCAATTCTATCTCGATTATATATTTGCTTTGCGAGAATTTATTTTATTTATAAATTAATAACTAAAACATTTTTACAGAACAAATTTAGTAACATTTATAATTGAATGCCAATTTGCCGGTGGAGACTCGTTTGCGCACATATTAATATATTTTTTAAATTTATGACAACTCGTTTGCGCACAAAATAGTAAACAATGAAAACCAGCTTTTGGGTACAGTTTTTTGGTGTACAGGGTGTATTAAACTGCCCAACACGTTCAATATTATTGATATCAATGATCACCCGTTAATAAATATTGAAGTACCTTCAATACAGCTAATACACGGTCAATAATATTCTCAATGTCGAATATCGAATAATAATATTGATCGTGTATGGGTCGCTTTATCAGGCAGGAGTAAAACCGTATAGTCTTAAAGCCCAAGAACAACGAACGGAGCTGAAAACTTTCACATGCACTTCAATAGTCAAATTTATACGCCCCCACCCTCACATTCACCGAATCATTCAAATACTCATGGAAATTCAAGTCGACACTGATTTAAAAATAAATTCATTAAAAAAAAAAATAATTAAAATACCCGTAGAAAAAAAATATATTCAGATTACAAATCTAAAAAAAATTGATCTTATAACATTTTTGACGCAAACACATACCAATAAATATTAAATATGTATTAATTGTAATTTGTGTAATTTGTAAATTTTAATGACTCGTAAAAATGATTGTACCTAATTTATTGTAATTTGACAAAGTTGTGAATAATGTTTCTAAGGAAGCTATTCTAAAATAAATAGCATAAAACAACATTTTTAAACCCGCCAGTCTATAACATCAGATATGATGAGACAGAAAGTCCTAGCCTTTTAAAGGG
>NC_042495.1:18581639-18583387 GCF_005508785.2 Acyrthosiphon pisum
TTTGCTTTGCGAGAATTTATTTTATTTTATAAATTAATAACTAAAACATTTTACAGACAAATTTAGTAACATTTATAATTGAATGCCAATTTGCCTTTTTAATCATCGTATCATTTAAAATTGAAAGTTATATTTTATAGTATACCATCCCAGAATCAACATGGGATAAAAGAAGTATAAAAAATTTCACCAACATTTATCACCTAGAAATTTATTAAACAAAAATAATAGTTTAATAATATAATCAATAAATGAAAACCTGAAAATCATATTACATACCAGGAGGTACACAAAAATATATTATTAAAATACTACTGATATTCCAACAAAAACACGTCGTCGAACTCCGTGTAAAAATTGCTAAGTCAAAAAAAATCTGGCCATCTTCATCATTATAAAGATTTAATATCATTAATAATTGCTAAGTGCACTAAATTTTTTAAAAAAAATAGTAATTTATAAGACTTAAGCATTATAAAGAATTGATATCTATCATGAATAAACCCAGAATCAACATGGTATAAAAGAAGTATAAAAAATTTCACGAACCTGTTTCATCTAGAAATAAAAAAAATAAACATACAAATTAATGAATAATGTTTCACAATCTAAGAAATACAGATATGATCTAATATTGTCATTCTAAAACATCTTTCATTATGTATATAGAATCTTACAATGATTTACTGATAGGAGTCTAGCGTTTGTGTGATTTCAATTTATGATGATGATAATATCATATTATAATATAATAATGTTTGATTTAATATGGTTTAACATTTAATGTAAGGTTTTATTAATACAAGTTCTTACAGCAATTATAAAAAGTATTCGTAAATTAAGCAGGTACCTAAGTCGCACCGGATTTGAGAATTGTCATTGTTTTTTGGGAAAAATGAGTAAAAATTACAATAAACGGAAAATCTAAAATATTACTAAATAAATAAAAATCATATATACAAGTAGGTATACGATTTCCTTAGAAAAACATGCTAACCGACCGTGTCCATTCAGAATTGTTTTCGGTATGTATCTATATTATATTTAATTATATTTCATCGTCATTGTCCTCAAAGATATTTATAAATTGTCAGCAAGCATATTATTATAATCCACCTTGATTATAATATATCGTATATTATACCAGGTATGTGTAACAGAATTGTCGTTATATCGAACTCACAAATGTAATATAGCAGAGGTATTCAAACCTGTGCGTCGCAACTCCCAGGGGTGTCGCGGGAGTTGTCGAAGGGAGCCACGTCATATAATTGAAAACCAATAAATATTTTAAAATTTTTTTAACATAAATTATTACGAAAAACGTTTATTATAATCATTGAGGCACACTGGTTGGGAAAAGTTGAATTTTCCGTCGGCTTTCCAAAGATAATTAATTTTATGGAAGCATAAAATAGAAGACGATACTTTTAATGACTGCTTTCCTATGCTCGATACATTTCTAAAAGAAAATTATATAAACTTGAATGAGATCGTCAAAAATGAGTTCATTGACTACTTATCTAAGCTCAAAATTCATTTCGAACACTATTTTCCACAAAATACTCAACAACAAAATTGGATCAAAAATCCCTTCAGTGCTGACGTTACAATAAATTTGTCATATATTGAACAAGAACAGTGGATCGATGTAACATCAGATTCCACAATGAAGACCATGTTCGGATCATCGCCGTTAACACAATTTTGGACGCATGTGAAACTACAAAATCACACTCACCCATAAT
>NC_042495.1:18583487-18584305 GCF_005508785.2 Acyrthosiphon pisum
AAGCAGTCATTGAAAGTATCGTCTTCTATTTCATGCTTCAATAAAATTAATTATCTTTGGAAAGCCGACGGAAAATTCAACTTTTCCCAACCAGTGTGCCTCAATGATTATAATAAACGTTTTTCGTAATAATTTATGTTAAAAATATTTTAAAATATTTATTGGTTTTCAATTATATGACGTGGCTCCCTTCGACAACTCCCGCGACACCCCTGGGAGTTGCGACGCACAGGTTTGAATACCTCTGCTATATTACATTTGTGAGTTCGATATAACGACAATTCTGTTACACATACCTGGTATAATATACGATATATTATAATCAAGGTGGATTATAATAATATGTAGGGCTCGGAAGTTGATGGCCTAAAGAACCTTAAAAAATGACCAAAAAAAATATGAATTAATGACCTAAAAATGATGGAAAATGACTGCAAAAAATGACCCAACAATTGTCAAATTATGATATAAAATGACTTAATAAACTAAAAAATGCAAAAAAATGACTTATTTTATATTTTATATTTTTAAGAAAAAAAAACCTTTTATTTAACATCTTGTTAAAAATTGTTATTTAAATATAAACCAAATATTTAAAACAAAATATAAAAATGATCCTAATTAAAAAACCTAATCAAATTTATTACATTGAACAATAAGTGCATGTACTTAATAAACTAAAAAATGCAAAAAAATGACTTATTTTATATTTTATATTTTTAAGAAAAAAAAACCTTTTATTTAACATCTTGTTAAAAATTGTTATTTAAATATAAACCAAATATTTAAAACAAAATATAAAATGATCCTATTAAAAA
>NC_042495.1:18586781-18587680 GCF_005508785.2 Acyrthosiphon pisum
GTACGGTGGTGACACAGACACGAACGTGTGTACTGGTGGTGTGGAGCAACTTGCACGAGCGGGTGAAATGAGAAGAGCGGAGTTGCTAACTTGATCCGTGTAACACGGGCGTGCACGTGAACGTAGGGCAGCGGGGTGACGACAACAGCCGATTTCCTCGTAGAACAACGGTAATAACAATCGCGGGTTGATCGTTGAGCAACGGAGCACTAAATGATACGATGTAACGCGTATAATCTGTAATGGCCGACGAACAATGAACGGCAACAAAACAAGAGCACAGAAAATAAACGTGGTTTTGAATGACAACGGTACCGACGAGCAAGTAGGTACGCACACACGTTGACACCGGAGCTGGAGTGAGCAAAAAAGGTAGTAAGTAACGGCAACGCTCGGAGTCGCCGGCGCCGAGCCTGGTAACGGACACCGGTAGTGTTGCCAACATTACGCCTGTCTGCGCGCAGCGTCCATGAACATGGTTACTGGGGCGGTCGGCCGAGCGCGGCCACCGACGGCGGCAATTCTGTTATCACTGGGATCGAACAACCTGCTTAATTTACGAATACTTTTTATAATTGCTGTAAGAACTTATATTAATAAAACATTATTATAATTTAATATGATATTATCATCAACATAAATTGAAATCACACAAACGCTAAACTTCTATCAGTAGATCGTTGTAAGATTCTATATACATAATGAAAGATTTTTTAGAATGACAATATTAGGTCATATCTTTATTTCTTAGATTGTGAAACATTATTCATTAATTTGTATTTGTATTTTTTTTATTTCTAGATGAAACAGGTTCGTGAAATTTGTTATATTTCTTTTATACCATGTTGATTCTGGGATCGTATACTGTAAAATATAACTTTCAATTTTAAATGATACGA
>NC_042495.1:18587780-18602326 GCF_005508785.2 Acyrthosiphon pisum
AAACATTGTATCAGGTTATACAATTTTATTTTTGCGCTTTTATCCCACTACCAAGGTACCAAAGCGCAAATTCATCTTGCGCTTTGAGCAATCGAAAAAAAAGATCGATTTGCGCTTTCGGGCTTCACCGCCTATATTACGTATTTTCGTGCTATATATATTATACCTAGTAATAGGTACTTTGTGTAATACGTTTCTCATCGTATACTTTATAAACACTTTAAAGTATAAACTAATAATTTTACACAAAAATTACCCAATAACAGGATACTTAATAAATAAACAGTGAAATCCGTTATATACATTTTGTTATTTGTATTTTTTAACTAACGAACTCCAATAATTGTCACAATTACATCATAAACCCATATGTTTTAGTTATTTTAAGTATTATTTTTTGAAACCACATAAGACAAATAACTTACATTATTACCGACAAACAATGTAGATTTCACAAATTTATGACAGATTATTAAACGGATTACGATAATGCTATAGGTACAACTTTTTTTTGATGACCCGTGTTTTTGAATAAAAGTTATTCATTATTCAATTTTAAAAGAAAAATCTACTGTTGCGAAATCGCTGAACACAAATTTCTATGAGAATTCATTATTATTATTTTTTTCTAGCTGAATTTGGTAAGTACATTTTGGTTTTATTATATTATTAAATTAACAAAATTTAATATTTTAATCTGTGCAAGATCATAAGATTGTATTCTAGCAGTGGCGTCATTCAGTTTATGTTAGTTTGGGGCAACCATTTCTTCATTTGAATTTTAAAAATTATTTCACTCAGATTCTAGTATCGTATTATAGTTTGTGTGAGTGGTAGTTGCGGGGAGGAGTAAATATAGAATATCCCATGCTAGATTTTGAAGTATAATATTTAAAAAAAAATGGGTTTTGCTCTGCTGTACAGTAGGTTACAAGCTGGTCTCTTTTATGGATTTAAACGGTTTTTGACAAAGTCAATTTTGATTTTTGGTGATACTCTCAAACAAATAACAGTAGATACATGACATTTTTTTTGAACATTTATATTGGCATTTGCTACATACAATAAAATATTCAAAATATTTTACCTTGTTTTAAACTGTTTACGGAAATTATCATTTTAGATTCTGAGTGGAACGATGAATGTTGATTTTACAATGATGTATTTTTTTTTTTGTGTCTGTCATCATATTTTAGGACAGTAAAAGTGGTTCGATTTTCTCCAACAGTATCTTTTCTGATAGGAAAGTGAATCTAGTTGGTACTCAGGGGTCAAAAGTAAAAATTTTCCAGTAGTGACGTGAAAAACGGGAATTTTTACTCAAAATCTGTTTTCGAGAATATTTATTTTGGTTTTTGGTGTAACTTCAAAACACATTACGGTAAATACATTAAATGTTCACTGCTTGTTTTTATTTTTATTTGCTATACATTATAACATTTTCAAAAATTTTCAAAATATTTTGATTTGTTTTAAACTGTTTAGGGACATTTTCAGTTTCCAATTGTATAAGTTTTTTTTTTTTTATGAATGTTAATAAAACTTTATTTGTTGTGTAAAAATACTTGAAAATTTAATACAAGGCTCCTATTATAATGTAACAATGATATTTGAAAAATATTAAAAGTCCTTAATCACAGTTTTTTTTTTTATTAGCATTTAATATTCAAAAATTGACAAAATATGGAAACATCACGAAAATTAGCAAATTATTTCGAGTTAAGAATTCGTAAAAATTTTTCTTTTTAAATCTAAGATTTGAAAATTTAATACAAGATTCCTCATACTATTTTCTACCTTTATCAACAAAAAAAAAAATGTCAACAAGAAATTCAAATTAATTTTTATGAGCGTTTGAAATTCATATTTTTACAACATTTGATATTCCCTTGATTTCTCATGTGACGATTTTCTTATTTAAAATAAAATAATTTTCTTAATTAAAAAAACGAATGACTGTGGATACTTGAAAGTTTCACTGAATGTTTATATTAGCATTTTCTATAAATGATAAAATTTATAAAATAAACTCTTTTTGAGCTGTTTACGGACATTGTCAGTATTCACTTTTTTTAGTTTTTTTTTCTATAAATATCAATAAAGTTATATCTATTGTGTTGAAAAGTATAAAAATTGAATACAAGACTCATGATATATTATTACAATATCAGTTGAAAAACATTAAAAATGCATAGGCACAAGTTTTTTTTATAAACATTTAACGACCGAATTTTGACAACATTTATGAAATATAAAATTGAATAATTATTTTGTAGTTAAAAATGTATAAAATGTTCAACTTTTATATCTAAGGCTTGAAAATGTAAAACATACTTTTTTAATTATTTTGATGTAAATATATAATATTAATTCAACTTACTGAGTATCGTATTAATAATAATTAAAAAGTAATTACAATATATAAATATAATATAAAATATCCACACTGACAAACCGTCATCGCTCAGAATCGTTTTTCTAATACAATGATATTATATCATTGAAATCAAATGTAATACCATCCATTATACAATGACCCACTTGTAAGCTATTGTACAGCAGAGTGACATCCATTTACCCACCTACTTTTCTAGTTTTTTTTTCTATAAATGTCAATACAATTTTATTTATTGAGTTATAAAACCTGAAAAATAAATTTTATAAGACATGAGAATTGATAAATAAACATTCGGTAAGATTTTAATTAATCTACAGTTATTCGTTTTTGAATTACACCAAAATAAGAAAATCGTTACGTGAGAAATCGAGTGAATATCAAATTTTGTAAAAATACGAAATTCAAACGCTCATAAATATTTAATTCGACTTTCCTGTAGACATTTTTTTTTTTTTTTTTTTGATAAAGATAGACAAACTTATGAGGAATTTTTTATTACATTTTCAAATCTTAGATTTAAAAAGAAAATTGTTTATGAATTTCTAACTCAAAATAATTTGCAAATTTTCGTAATTCTTACATATTTTGTCAATATATAAACTTCAAATGCTTATAAAAAAAATGTTGATTATGGATTTTTAATTTTTTTTATCTGCCTTTGAAACAATATACTAGGAACCTTGTATTAAATTTTCAAGCTTTTAACCAACAAATAAATTTGTATTGATATACACAGAAAAAAAACACTAAAAAAAATGAAAACTAAAAATGTCCGTAAATAGCTCATAATAAGACAAAATATTTGGAAAATTTTATGGTGAAAATGCTAATATAATGATTCCGTCAAAATTGCATCTACCTACGGTCATTTGTTTAAGAGTTACACCAAACATCAAAATCGATTTTCTCGAAAACAGATTTTGAGTAAAAATTCCCGTTTTCCTTAATTTTTGAATTTGCTTTTGAAAACTACTGGGATATTTTTACTTTTGACCTCCCTAAGTACCAACTAGATTCACTTTCCTATCAGAAAAGATACTGTTGAAAAAAATCTAAGCATTATTACTGTCCTATAAGGTGATGAGACAAAAAAAAAATACACAACATTGTAAAATCAATACATTCATCGTTCCACTCAGAATCTAAAATACATATGCAAAATTTTTTTTTAAATGCATTTAAATTTCAATTTAGCACAATTATCAAATTTTAAAATAATTTTGTAGCTAAAAAATGTATACAATTGGATAAATTCTATTAAAATTCGAACTTTAAAAGCTTATAAAAAATATTTGTGCCTATTTTTTAAAAATATTTTTCAACTACTATTGTAAAAAAAAATCAAATATAACGCTTTTTGATGCCAATAGGCGTGCTAAGCAACCTGTGAACCAAAAAAATAGCGGTACTAGTACTGAACGGGCGAATGAGGTATCCGCTAAATAACGCAAACGATTTTTCGTTACAAGGCTGAAGTAATTACTATACTGTGGCAAATGCCCTTTATGACACAATTTTTTTATATTATATAGTAGGTATTAATTTTTTCGTCCATTAGCTTCAATGTCCCTTTGTTGATAAATTGAGATTGAAGATACAATATCAGAAACATTAGAGTACCTACCTACATTGTGATGTTCGTATAGAGTATTTTACTATAACAGGCCTTAACCCAATCTTTTTAAAGTTCTTATCAAAAAATATCACGTTCGAAAGTAAAATTTAAATTACTATTATTTTGTAAAGTTGTACATAAACCAAAAATTAAAAGTATATACCCTTCAATTTTGAATCACACGAAATAATAAGGGTATTATTAACAATAATACTCTCAAATGTTCAAAATGCATATAACAGTAATGTAATATAGTTAATCCATACTACAGGGCGTCTTCAGATCAATACTATAGGAGGGAGAAAAAAATATTAGTCTTGAATACCGCTTTATATTATATAACCGTAAAATCAATAACTATTAAACATTAAAAATAAAATTTTCACAGGAAAAATTGGTAAATATATTTCATGTTAACCGTCATCTACTATCACCAACTAAAAAATAAAAGCACATACACTTCAAATTCTAAGAATATGAAATAATAAGGGTATTTTCAATAATACTCTGAAATGTTCGCATAGTAATATAATATAGGTAATCGTTATGAATATCCACACAATAGACTCCATACATTTTCATTAGTGGTACCATTGATCGTATAATGGTTTGTATTTTTAATCTATATCTACAATCAGCGATAAAATAAGTGCGAGAAGAAATTAAGGCATGGGTATAAGAATAAATTGTGAAAGAATAGATATTATGCTACGATTATCAGATGATATTGCGGTAATAAGAGACAATGGAGAGGACTTACAGAATATCTTAGATTTAATGGACTTAACAATGAAAAATGAAGGTTCCTAAACTCAAATAACACTATAATGGATAGTGACACATTAGAGCAAGTGAATAAATTCAATTATCTGGGAAGTAAGATAACCGAGAACTGCTGTAGGTAGTATCAGGGAGATAATAAGTGGAATACATCAGGCTGAATATCCATTTCGGAGCAAGAAAAATATGTTTATATTAAGAAATATGTACATAAATGTAAGTAAAGACCTATTAAAGGCCTATGATTGGAGCATAGAATGGAGTGGTATTGTTGCATGGATGTTAGGTATAACAGATGAAAATAGAGTTCTAGCGTTTGAGACATGATGTTACTGCAGGATGCTGCTTGAATAAGCTGGACAGAAAACATAAACAATTTGGAAGTTTATTGAAGAGCCTGAGAAACAAGAATCGGTCCTTAAAAACAGGAAGAGCCAAGTTATTCGGTCACATAATGCGCCAAAACAGTCCACCATCACTGGGCTATATTAGTCAAATAGTAAGAGCTACAGACTGCAGAACATAATATTGTGAACTAAAAATGAAAGCGATGACGGGAGAAGCGTCAGGAGTGGAAAATGCCAACCAGCCTTCGGGCAGTTAGCAAAAATAGGATAAAATAATCAATGGTGGTAGGTACCAAGAAAAACCCAAGGCAATCCATCACATGAAAGATCACTTTACATTTTATAATTTTAGGTATTATTAATAACCATCGTATATTTTACATCTATTTTTTTATAGAAAAAATTTGTAAGTATATTTTATGTTTATTTTCCTATAGTAAATTTATCCTCTTCTGGAACGACCCGAATACAAATCCATAACTAACTAGAACACACATTGTTTGTAATATTAGTATAGGTTTTTGTATTTATTTGAAGCGAATTCTAGATAAAAATTCAAACACATGTTCTGTGGAAAGGCCAACTGATGTAAACCTCATTTTTAATCTATTGCATAGCTTTTTTTCGCAGGCCTGGCGTGGTAACTGAAAAGAAATTTTTCGTAACGAAAAAGCGTGACCTGTTATTATTACTATTATTATTATTATCTGCGTTCGAAGGTTGTTATCGGTATATTTGCAGGTAGTAGGCCGTCGAATTAAAAATGTAATGGTTTATATCGGAGCAACTATAGTTACACCACGGGCGTATTCCGCAGCATTTTCCGTCGAAGTTAAAATGCATCGGTTTATATCGGAGCAGCTATAGGTAAAACGACGGGCGTAACACAGCGCGGCAAAATACTCAAGACGAACGGCGTTTTCTGTCGAAGCGGGTAACGCGAGTATTGTATTACGCCTGTTGTGTACCTATAGTTGCTCCGATATAAACCATTACATTTTTAATTGGAGGGAAAACGCTGCGGAAATCGTTGTAGCATTCGAAACGTAGCAGAATACTTAAATGTATTTATTTAGTTATATGTATATGATGTACGGTGTTTATCATTATCAACAAAAAAAACTCATGTTGTCATTTTCTTTTCGGTCTTGGCGCTCAAAAAGTATAACTTGAATTTATATCAAAAAAAAAAAATAAATAAATAATTAGTAATGATTACATGATACATAGCTACAGAATTGATATGCAATGGCTTTGCCACGGCAGTCCCTGAGTGCCTCATGATTTTTTTTTTTAAGTGAGGTTGTTATTGAATATTATTCTTGACACATAATTACACATTCTGGTCAAATATTGTAACCCACAAATGAGTACTTCTGGTATACAATTGTGTAACTCAAATGACGCAACCCTCATCATAAACAAAATTATGTTAATAATGGCAATTAACATAAGCTATAACATCACCCACCAGAATTGGAACAATTCATAATTTATTCCAGTCAAGTAATGTAAGCATCAATGTAAGCCTCGTTATTCAAGCCAAATATCACATTTTACCAGCCAAATAACGCAACCAAAAAAAATATGAAATGTGCCAGCGTGTTTTTCGTTGTAATCATGGTTGAAAAATACAACTGTGATTGTAATAAAATTAATATAATTTATTACCTATAGCACTGTTATTGTGATTGCGGAAATTTAGGAGTATTTACTGCGGGAGTAAAGATTGAGGTTAGGAACCTTTGAGAGTCGAACGCCTAAATTGTCGTCAGGAAAATAATAATTTTATTTGAATAAATCACAAAATAATTGTGTTGCGTGTCTTACTGCGCAATCGTTAATTTGAAAACAAGTAAAGGTTAGAATTTTATAATAATACAAAATAATATTCACGAACAATAAACGATCGGAGAGAGTGACTAACTGTGTGCGAACGCCGCGAGACTGGTGGGGAGTGACGTAGTGACGCGACTACGGCAGTGAGAGAACAGTATTTTGGGACAATAGTCGCCACATTATTAACGTTACAACACTGGGCTTATCACTCATAATGTTTAATGTATGTTTGTAACTTGTATACTCAAAAACTACTATTAACCGATTTTGTGATTAGATAATATGTAAAATTGTTCTTAGAGATGTCTGGACCTTGTAGAGTAATTTGAACCACTTTTGGTTCATAATAAGTGCTATATCCAATCCAAAAGCGCAGCCTCTCTACCCTCCCAAGGTGTATTTAAATATGAAATTAAAACACCCCTCCCCCCAACATCGATTTAACTGTATCATATTTAATATGATAAAAATAATTATCAAGTTTAGAATAAAACTTCATAACAATCTGGAACAATTTTTTCCCCAAACTCTATATAGTTCAGTCAAATTAGATCAAAAATCGACGACGATTGGAAAAAATTCGCCCCCAACTGAAGTTTGGTTCACACTTAAAATTTACCTTCCCAATTAACATACTAAAAGTCCTGACACCTAACCCCCTGTGCGTATCTCTCCTCCCCCCCAAAAAGGGTTAAAATCCACCCTCCCATTATTTTTCTTTTAACTCGGTAACTGTTGAACTTAAGTCAAAAAAATATGTAACTAAAATTAAAGACTTTGAAGTTTACTATAAGAATAGAATATTGTAATCACTTAAATTTTTTTTTAAAATTTTTTTCGGAAAAATGTATAGTTTTTCACCAAAATCACATATAAGAAAAATTATAGCCCTTTATTTTTACATGATACACTATTTTTTTTTTTTATATTCATAAACATAATATTTAGGTTGTTATTATCTACGGCACGGCTGTGTTATATCTGTACGATTGATAATACAAACCGATTTCGAACATAGAATAAAAATTCACCGAAAGCTGTATATTGGCATACACCTACAGTATACATCAAAACAAAATTATAAATACACATTGGTGGATATTAAAATTGATAACATATTAAATAGTTTTTAAATTAATTTTTTATAATAAGATAATATTGATAAGTCTATATAATATCATAGAACAATATAGAAGCGAAACTCGACCAGCTGATTGGGGTTGTGTTTCCCTATGATCTGAAGTCTGAACCTCCGGAAAACAAGGAAACGTTTCCGTACACTAACATGATGTTAGACCCAAGGACCAAGGTGTCTCTTTTATGTAAACGTTTCCCGGAACATAGACGGGATACGATACGCGGGGTCGGCTTGTTTACCATTCCCTATTTTACGTATACCACGCTTCCCTGGAAACCGTGTTCAAGGACAATTCACGAAGTTTCATACCTCTGGTTATAATATTATGCATACTTTTACAAAAATATTGTACGATATTATTGTAATTTGTGTTTTTATTGTATAATCGACATGTATTATTGATAATACCATTTAATACTAACCAACATTGAATAACACGACGATAGAACCTTTTCATACTTACGCAAACGTATCAGAATAAAAAAGATCTATCGAACTACAACTATAATCACGATTCAGTAATTTTTCATGACATACAACCTTTTCATTTTCTGTATCTCACAAAGTGTTGTATGTAGAAACACCATTTTTGAATAAAAAGATTCACAATTGAAAATTCAACAAATGCATCCAAAATAACGATTTTTGAAAAAAGTGGATATTGAACATTTTCATTCTCAGCTCGCGAGTGGTTGATCAAAAGTTACAAAACAACATTTTTGGTGTAGTTTTTTAAATTTTTCAACAGCGAAGTTTATAACCGAATTTATACAGTCAGGAGGAGAAGGTTGCAAAAAAATTATTTGAGTATTTTTGTAGTCTTGGGAACCGGTGATTTTAAGCCTTCACCAAAATACTTTCACTTTCGACTAATTCTTTTTCGCAAATAAAACAAGAATTAACCATTTTTATAATAAAGTATGATGAACAAAATCACTTAAAAAAATAGAAGTTCGATGTTATACGCACACACGTTTAACACAAGGTATATACTACCAACGTATTGGAGTGTGACTATAGATGTAAGCTTGAAAATGTTCAATTGAAAATTTTGGAAATTTGTTTTTTTTGTACTTTTGTTCTTATTTTTAAGTTTAAATATATTTAAATACTTTATAAAATTACTGTTTCATTTTGTAACAATTATAATGTCAGATTAAAATAAAAAAAATAAATATTATTTGGGTAAAATTGAGGAAGTCACTCAAATAATAAATAATTACATCCGTTAAAAATTGAAAAATCAATCATTGTAACAAAACGATTATACACTCATAATTTATACTGAAGTAAAAATACAACATTTTTAATAAAAAATAAAAATGCACATTTATTACAGAGTTAAATATTATATATTGATGTAGGTATATATTAAATATATTTTATGATTTGTATTTTGAATTTCTTATATTATGTTCATTAGAATAATACTAACATTATATTAAAATGAGTAGATGGTAATAAAAGTACATACTTTAAAATATAATTATGAAGGTTAAATATACTACATATATATAATATCAAAAGATTTATTTGATAAGAAATTAATATGATAAATAATAAAATTTCATGAAAATTTACATCACTAAGCGTGACACAGTGATAATTATCGCATTATATCGCAATTACCGGCATTATCGCTTGCCGTTACCGGTGACGGAGTTGGATGCACCTCATAATATTCATTTTATACAATGGACTAATAGCACACTGGTTTCGATACGATTAAAATGTAGTCTCGATAACCCGATATCGTTGAAGCAGTCTGATGATGGCTATATGAATCGGATATAAATATTTTTGTCTGATAATCAGTAGCCTATCTAATTAAATGATTGGTTTTCCGCACAATGATGTAATCGTTGTCAGTTTATAGTTTAGAATATTATATTATTATTATTATATATATAAGAGTACTACACAGCAACTTGGCAACTTTTGATAAGTACGTTTCTACCGAGTGTATATTATAATATAATAAGAACATTGAAAAACATTATCCTGTCCCTCAAATAAACAATTAAAACCAAGAATATACGTTTTTAATTTTTTTTACATAACAATATGAACATCATCTTTAATTCTCCTGTAAACATTTTAGTATGCAAAATATTATAGTATTATGATAAATGTAACAGTCTTTAATTTTAGTTCTATATATTATGGTTGTCAGTTCCAACCAAGGTTTAGTGATTTATAAGTAAAAACATCTTAAAAAAACCCTTTTGAAGTTTGGGGGAGGGGGTAAGAAGGGTAAGCGTCAGGACGTTAAGTATGATCATTAATTAAGTAGTAGGTGTATGCCAATATTCAGCTTTTGGTGAATTTTTATATTATGGTCGAAATTGGTTCGTTTTATCAATCGTACAGATATAACACCGCTGCGCCGTTCATAACAACAACCTTAAATCTTATGGTAATAAATATAAAAAAAAAAGTGATTACAATATAATATTTTTATAGAAAATATTACGGTATTTAATTTTGGTCCTATAATTTTTTGTCGTGAGCTCAATGGTTAACGATTTATAAGAAAAATAGCGGGAGGGTAGATTTCACCCCTTTTAGGTGATGGAGATATACGCATAGGGGTTAGGCGTCAGGACTTTTAATATGTTAATTTGGAAGGTATATTTTAAGTGTGTACCAAAATTCAGTTGGGGTGATTTTTTTCCGATCTTTTTCCTAATTTGACTGGACTAATAATTCTTATTTTAGTTATGATATAAACAAATATGTTTATAATATAATTACGGATAATATGATGTCCATAGTTAAAATTTAATAAAACATTATAATTTACAGTAACTTGGTGTACGTATCCTTTATTTATTTATTTGTATATAATATAACAGGTACATGGTAATGGTATTTTGTGTGGAACTTTTCTTTTAATATTGAAAAATCTGACCGGAGCGAAGAAAGTATTAGTACAAAAATAGTATATTATTTTATTTCATGTTTCAGAATGGTAAAAATGTTTCTATTGTCACATTTAGGGTGGTTTTTAGTAGGAAATTGTACATATTGTCTAATTAGTATAATATTGGTGGATAAAATTAAAAACAACCATACAAATTATTCAAAATATTTGGAATGAACTTACAAAAAAACGAAGGAAAACGATACTGTTGTAAATATTTTTAAATATTAATATTTTATAGTTAAATATAAGAATCGTTGAATTCGAATTATAAATTATATTTCTCAATAACGAAGAAACTCTATGTCAAATATTGCACATTAGTTTAATTTATTGGGAGTTTTTTTATTCCTTCTTGACAACTGAAAAAATATAGGTCTTGTAATTTGTACCAAAATATATATTTGTAAAAATATCTTTTTGATCCCGGTTATTGTAAAACATATTAAGGAAGTGACCAATATTACATTATTGCAGAACAAAATCGTAATGTTCGATCAAAAACAATGAGTTTCTAAATTAAAAAAATCATCTCCTACTTAATATTTTAATTAATGAAAATTCATAATAATTCATATTTTAACCATAATTTATTATACTTTATAACTTATCTATTTTAGTAACAATATATAAAATGATTTTTTTTATAGTAAATGAAGGTACGTAGTTATTGTGTTGCTTGACTGAATAAGTAGTTGTATAGTTTTATTTTTATAAACAAGAATTCGTGTACTTGGAACCAAAAGAGCTAAAATCAACTTTTTGTTAAAACCCACATTTTGCATATATTATATTTTATTAGTACACGCATGTCATACTAAAATAACCCTTTTTGAGGATAAAAAAACCAACATACGCAAACAAAGACTAGCAGAATCACTTGATAACATAAAAACATTAGGCAAGCGATTGCACACTAGCAAGGCCATATAACGTGTCGATATTAACTTGATTCAACGTGACTTTGAAAACCAACCAACGTCGACAGCCAAATACTATGAATACAGGTACATTTCACAGGAGAAATCTGGTCAAACCATCTTAAGTACTCAAGAGTCGCACTCAACATGTATTATCAACACTAACCAGAGTCAGCCTAACCTAACCTAATAGTCCAGTATTAGGTGAACTACCATATAACTTTTCCATTAAGCTGACCATTGATTTTATTCAAACATAAATATACTTTGTTTAAACTCAGAAAACCTATTCAGAACCAGTAACTCATGACCAGTAACTAAAAACAGACGGCATCAACAAATCAACTAGAACATTATACAGATGGTAAGAATTAAAATCTGTTATTCATTCATTAAGCCCCCACTTGACCAGCATATAACAAAGCACAGGACATATCTCTTCTACTCAAACTCTTTAACCTTCAATATTTACTACCAAGATTCATAAGAAACAAAAGACACAGAAGACGAAGAACATTAACAGCAGCACTCATGAACTATAGCCAGCGTTCCCTTGTATCGACACAACGCAGCTAATTAAGAGAGCTTAATCCCATCAACGACGATGAACACCAAACTGATTCACCATCGAAAACACATCCCGTGTAAGTGTTTGATCCTTCAGCATAATATGCACAGGCGTAAAACCTCACCATAAAGTGTGGGTACAACATCTCATTTAATAAGCAGCTACAAGAATTTGATTGATATTTTGTGTAATTTTAGATACCAAAAAGATATCGACAGAATGACCCTTATAACTGCACGTAACATAAAATTATGTTTGCATTCATATTGAGTCAGTTAAAATCGGTTTTTGACTAAATAGTATTAATTAAATGATAATTTTTAAAAAAAGAAGCATTTTCCAGTGAACTATGAATTAGATTAACCTATGTGGGAGGAATCGAAATGAACTAGCAACATAATATAAAGATTTGTTAAAAATTACAATTAATTAAAATACAAATTTGTTTATATCACTAATATTCTATGCACATTTATAAATTGTATATGACTCATAAAAATGGTAGAAGGACAATAAGACCATCCTGAGGACATATTGTCACCTTGACCATAAAAATTATAAAAATTTATATTATATTTTATTGATCACATTATATTGACATTATTTAATTTCTTAAATTAAATTTTTTCAATCTTAAATCTTAAATACACTTCTGGAAATCTGGATCAGAAGCTTTACGTAATTTTGTTACTAGAAAATTATGTGGTCAAATGGTTTATTTTCAGATGATTCGAGAAAATTTAATCACAAGCTACCTTGTAGTTCCATTATTATTGGTTTCTAAATGATGTTTATTGAATACAGTTATCTAGTTTGTTATCTATTAATAGATTATTATAGTTTTAGATTATTTAACACTATACGCAACGCAAATGTAATTGTTTATCGTTCATTGTTTTAATTTGGATTTGACACAATATAATGCTCATGGTGCCTAGAGAAGATAATATCTTCTCTAGGCACCATGATCTAAGATCTAAGATTACCATATCTAAGATTTATGATCTCCTCCTGCCACAATGCGACATTAGTGAGTCAAAAAAATATTAAAATATTGAGCAAATTATGATTTAATTTGTCTAAATAGAATTTGATCTATTTGATCTAAAAAGAACGACTTTGGTAGTTAGGTTATTGACAATAGTGTTGCATGAAATACATGACAATCATTAAAAAATAAGAATCATATGGTCGAAATGAGATAATACAGTTATACAAGTTTTAAATTGCTATTTGATCTACTGAAAAATTTGATAATTTCAAATATCATATTTTGGTTCCAAGCACACGAAATGCTAAGTACTAAAATTACTTAAAAGTTTAAAGTCCATATATCCATATTATATTATACAATATTTTAGTATATAGGTAGATATTATTGTTGTTTTATTAGTTTTTTATCATTATGATTGTATACTATTGATAATTAATTTTTAAATTAAAATATTACAAGTGTGTAAATATTTCACAGTAGCTAATTTTTTCTTCCTGAGCCTTTGATTTAATATATTTAGACGATCGATGTCATAATTATTAATATTTTTTTCTTTTTTTCCAGGTATGAAACATTTGTGTTTTTTATTTCATTGATCTTAATAATTAATTTTTGTTTAAAAGTTGCTGAATACATTTTCAAAAGCAGTATTTTTCTTTGTCGAAATTGCTTAAAAAACAATTTGAAAATCATAGTATAAACTTTTTAAATCTAAAGCATTATTTAGGCGTTATAAAAACCATACATTATGGGTGAGTGTGATTTTGTAGTTTCACATGCGTCCAAAATTGTGTTAACGGCGATGATCCGAACATGGTCTTCATTGTGGAATCTGATGTTACATCGATCCACTGTTCTTGTTCAATATATGACAAATTTATTGTAACGTCAGCACTGAAGGGATTTTTGATCCAATTTTGTTGTTGAGTATTTTGTGGAAAATAGTGTTCGAAATGAATTTTGAGTTTAGATAAGTAGTCAATGAACTCATTTTTGACGATCTCATTCAAGTTTATATAATTTC
>NC_042495.1:18605101-18606637 GCF_005508785.2 Acyrthosiphon pisum
GGTCACCCTTCCGTTTTATCGGTATTTATATATTTTATTTTGGCATAAAATATACACGATATAGTCCACTGTAGGATATCGGTCTGTAGGTAGGTAGGTACATGTATAATATATATTATATATAATGAATAAATGTATAAATATTAATTATATAATAAAATATCCTAGCTCGAGTCGAGTCGACTATACCGTAGGTAAGTTTAATCGCGTTCGGGACGCCGCAACGGTTTAAGAGTTATAGATTTGACTCCAGTTCTTAAGTAGGTAAGGCGTCGGTGGGGATGACCGGCGGCGTTTTTTTTTCGTTATTTACCTTTCGCTATCACATCCGCCTTATCATGACGAAAATGTTCAAGTGTTACCTACTGCTTTTACGGCATTTGTACGAACCCGTTAGGATTTTATTCGGGTTGCCGGCTTAATATTTTATAGGCCGCGCGCGGCCGAGTTTTTCGATAGTTTTGTCAAAATGTCGAGTTTTAGCCCTTTTTAAAACGTCAGCTGATCTCCCCGTTGGCCAGTTATTCGCGTTCCCCACTCAATGTATAGGCCGCCCGCGGCCGTTGTTCGTTAGCGACGAGTCCCGGGGCGGATTGACATCGCGGAGAGTGTAGAGCGAAATGTTTAGAATTTTTTTCACGTAATTTTTTACTTAATTTTTTCGGTGACAGTAATGCACGTCGTCCGCGATCCGACGCAGTCGGATTGCATACCTGATGACGTGACCCGACCGTCGCACATTGTCTGCTATCCGACGAAGTCGGATTGCCTACTCTGTTGACTGAGTTAACTGACCTGCTAGGGACCCAAAAAATAGAGTGGCTATATGATTTGCATGGACGCCCGAAATGTTTTGAATTATTTTTTCACATAACTTTAGACTTAATTTTGATTTTTCGGTGACAGTAATGAATGTCGTCCGCGATTCGACGCAGTCGGGT
This sequence comes from Acyrthosiphon pisum, assembly GCF_005508785.2. Lineage (NCBI taxonomy): Eukaryota > Metazoa > Arthropoda > Insecta > Hemiptera > Aphididae > Acyrthosiphon > Acyrthosiphon pisum. The sequence continues at coordinate 18,606,043 of NC_042495.1, forward strand.
CGCACACCTGATAACGTGACTCAGTCGTCGTCAAACATTGTCTGATATCCGACGAAGTCGGATTGCCTACTCGGATAACTGAGTTGACTGACCTGCTAGACACCTAAAAAATAGGGTGGCTATATGACTCGCATGGACTCCCGAAATGTTTTGAATTTTTTTTACACATAACTTATGACTTGATTTTGCGTTTTCGGTGACAGTAATGAAAGTTGTCTGGGATTCGACGCAGTCGGATTGCATACCTGATGACGTGACTAGGCCGTCGAACATTGTCCGCTATCCGACGTAGTCGGATTGCCTACTGACATAACTTTAATGAGATGACTGACCTGCTAGACACCCAAAAAAAGACGGCGGCTTTACGATTTGCATAGAAGCCCGAAATTATTTGAAACTAATATTTTCACGTAAATTTTTCTTAATTTGCGTTTTCGATGACAGTAATGAACGTTGTCCGCGATTCGACGCAGTCGGATTGCATACCTGATGACGTGACCCGGCCGTCGCACATCGTCCGCTATCCGACGAAGTCGGATTGCCTACCTGGACAACTGAGGTGACTGACCTGCTAGACACCAAAAAATAGCAGCGG
>NC_042495.1:18606687-18610525 GCF_005508785.2 Acyrthosiphon pisum
TTTGTGGTGTACTAAATATTCAACTTTAACATCTTCCAAACTCAAAAACAAAAATGTTATTGAAGTATATTTCGAAACCAGTCCAGATGTTTTTCCAATAATATCTAAACTTCTTCAAATATTCATAACACTTTCAGTGTCTACTGCAACGGGAGAAGGATCGTTTATCGTTTTCAACACTCCGTCGTTTGAAAACTTATTTGAGAAACTTTTCTGGACAAAATACGTTTAAATGGTTTAGCCTAACTAAATATTCATCGCGATATTAACGTGGATATTAATGATGTTATGGATGAACTTCCTAAAAAATCAAAAATAGAATATACATTTATAGTTTTTTTTTTTTTTTTTAAAAAAAGATAAAATATATAAAATTATATAAAATAAATAAAATAAAATTCAACACAATTTAATGTTATATTTTTTTTTATAAATACATTTAATTTTTTTTGCATTTTTCATGCAAATTACAAATATGTACCTATTAGTATAATATAATATTATATTTTGCCTTTTTAATATAGTATATTTCTTACACTTTTTGGACATATAATTGTATTATTATCTTTTTCCAAATTATAAATTTATATCATTTTTTTGCATTTTTCATGCATTTAACCAATTTTTAATATCGGATAATTTATCAATTGATTTGACTTTTTCAAAAATCATTACCTTTTCATGTACCTTTCATGGGCTGAGAAAGAAAAGGTATTCTATGTCCACTTTATTCAAAAATCGTGTTTTTTTGGCATACATTTGTTTAATATTTTCAACGATGCATCTTTTTGTCTAAAAACGGTGTTTCTACATACAATACTTAGTGAGATACAGAAAATAAAAAGTTTCTATCGTCATGTTATTCAATGTTGGTTAGTATTAAAAGGTATTATCAATAATAAATGTCGATGATACAATAAAATCAAATATTACAATGATATCATATAATATTTTTGTAAAAGTAGGCATAATATAATATAAACTTAATAATATTATCATATTATAAAAAATTGAATTTAAAAATTATTTAGTATGTTATCGATTTCAATTGCCACAAATTTATACTTATTTGATATACCTATGTGATATTACTTATTAACTATTATAGTTATAGTATTAGAGGGGATATACATTATAATGAAGTCTCAATCTGCAATATAATTTAAATAATAAAACTAGATAGGTTATTAAGCAATTTTATTATTTATTCACTCGAATGTTTAATAATTGTTTTCGATTAAACATTAAAATAATGTAAAAACAAATTTCTTTATAAATATTGATGTTGCAATTTTTGGTAACTCTGATAATAAGTAAAAATATTGTATGGAATTACAAAAAAAAGAAAAAGTTCTATGCATATTATATCACTCAGTTGGAAGAATTAAAAGGTTCTATACATAGAACTTTTTTATTCTTATACACTTTTTTTTCAGTTTTTTGGGATTTATAAAATGTGTGGATGTGTAATACTTAACATTAAAAATGTATCTGACAATAATTGTATTTATTTATTCATTAAAATTATGGTTATATTCATAAGATAACCTGAATAAAGATATTGGGTAGTAAAGTTAAGAATCACTCTCCTGAACAATTGGATATTGAGACATAGAACCTTTTCATTTTCAGCCCACACTTTATAGTTTTCCAATAAGTACACTGATCAGTAGTAATACAGGCGGCGTAGTGCACATATCGCAACCTCTGCGCAACGATAGTGTTGTATGTAATGTAGGTACTTTATAATAAAATGTTTAAAGTGAACCAGTGAATTTAAAATAATTTAAAAGTCGTTCAGTGATTCAAATAAATGTTTTTCATCGTACGTTACACACGTCTATACAGTGTAAATACTTGTTTGTGTGTGTGCGTGTGTATATGTCGCATCAACTTAGTGTAACAAATCGTATTTTTCGTAAAATGGATATACATTTCATTAACTACAATCATATCGTGTAAATCAAATTTTATTTCATGAAATGGACATATATATTTTATCCATTACATAAAATGGAAACTCTTATTTTATACTTTGTGTATACTTTAAATTAATTACATTAGTAAGTAACTTTTCGTGAAATCGAAATCTTTAAATACTACATATTATACTAAACTTTTATTCGTTATGAAAAAATACAATCAGTTTAAATTAATTTATATAGTATAGTATAGTATAAATTATCACTTATTTTTACAAATATTAGAATCGAACTTCAATAAAACTTGATGGTAAAAACATTATCCGTGTTCTTATGAGCATTTTTTTACGATAGTTTATGTTTCATAATGGTTTCATATTTGTATAATTTATTATTTATTTTTATTATTATTTATAATTATAATAATCATGAATAAATCTAATAGATTAAAAATTAAACTTAATTTAAACAGATTGTATTTTTTTGTAACAAAGACGATTTAATATAATAATATGTAGTATTTAAAGATTTCGATTTCACGAAAAGTTACCTATTGATGTAATTAATTTAAAATATTACACAAAGTGTAAAATAAGAGTTTCCATTTCATGAACTAAAATTTGACTTACACGATATGATCGTAGTCCATGAAATGAATATCCATTTCATGATAAATACGATTACACTAAGTGAATGCGACATGGTACACAAGTTACCGATACGCGCCGTAGCACATAATGGTGTGCACAATTTTAGACTTATGCACAGGAATAGCTAGTATAGGTGGTAACAGAAGGAATAACGGACAATATTGATTAACTAGGTACCTACAGTAAGTAAATATATAACCTGATAACTCCTGTTCCTGCAATAACAATGGTTTTTGATGTTTTTTTTAAACATAATATTATTATGATATAATTATACTACCTACCAATCATAATGATATTGTATTGATAAGAACAATAAATTATAGTCATTATTCATTGCATATACCTAATACTTACCCTAAGTTACTTATGATACTACTAAGTTATAGTTAATTCGGTAAAAATTCCACTGATGAGTGAAATTATTATACGTTTGTTGTTTCTTCCTGTAAATACCAGCTATATATTATGTAAATTTGTAGTACACAGTCACACAGTGTTTGGGTTCGCGACCGATAAGTAAACGAATGTGTGTTTGTCAACCGACCCGGTTCCTATAGCCACAGTCATATAATATACTAAAATTTACAAGAAATGACAGTCGAAAATGTGACGGATTCGGATGCAACAATGATTGTTGTTACCAGTTATTATTATGGTGTGGAGTGTTTAATGCGATAAAATGCGTCCTCAGTCGTCGGTGTATTTGACATAATATTATATAGAATAAACTGCAGGTCGAATCCACAGGCACACATTGAGTGTGAATTTAGAGGGGGCTTGAATAATTTATGTTACACAGATTCACGGGGACTTTGCGCCCCACACCCCCTAAATTATAATAGTACAATAAATTGCATTACATTAGCTATAATTCGTATACAATAATATGTAAATAGCAATGAATCAAATAATCCGTATAATTGTAAAGAAAACGCTAGGTACACCCACATGTGTTGTCTCTGTATTACAAATGTAGAACATAGGAAAAACTGTTTTCCACGGGCATAAGAACCACTCAGTCTGTACTCTAAGCTAAGCAACTAAATTTCCACACTATAAAAATTAGAACATTTACCGTACAACATTAATTTTATATTTCCAATATCAGAATTAAAAAAGGTGGGTAAGTGGATTTCTCTCTGCTGTACAGTAGGTTACAAGTGGGTCACTGTATAATGGATGGTATTAAATTTGAATTCAATGATATCATATCATTGTATAAGAAAAACGATTCTGAGCGGAGACGGTATGTTAGTCTAGGTA
>NC_042495.1:18611299-18612785 GCF_005508785.2 Acyrthosiphon pisum
ATGTTGTAAAAATTTGAATTTCAAACGATCATAAAAATGGTATTTGACTTTCTTATAGATGTTTTTGTTTGATAAAAGGTGGGATAATCTTATAAAGGAATCTTGTATTACATTTTAAAATCTTAGATTTAAAAAGAAAAATTTTTACGAATTCTTAACTCAAAATAATTTGCTAATTTTCGTGATTTTTCCATATTTTGTTAATTTTTGAACTTTAAATGCTTATAAAAAAAAACTGTGACTAAGGATTTTTAATATTTTTCATCTGCTTTTGAAACAATTTACTAGGAGCCTTTTATTAAATTTTCAAGCTTATTTAATCGACAAATAAAATTTTCTTGATATTTTTAGAAAAAAAAACTAAAAAAAAATGAAAACTGACAATGCCCGTAATGAGCTCAAAATAAGTCAATATATTTTGAAAATGTTATGGTGTATAGAAAATGCTAATATAAACATTCAGTCAAAATTTCATGTGTCTACGGTCATTTTTTTTTAAGTTACACCAAAAAACAAATTCAATTTTGTGAAAAATCAATTTTGCGTAAAAATTCCCGTTTTTCCTTAATTTTTCTTTGGTTTTTCTTGGCGCTTTTAAAAATTACTGCGAATTTTAAAGTTTGACCTCCCCAATGCACCAACGATATTCACTTTCTGATCGAACAAGATACTGAAGTTGAAAATCGTAGCATTATTTCGACTACTTATCGTGTACACAGACACAAAAAAAATAAAAAAATAAAAAAATAAAAAAACACACATCATTGTAAAATCAATATATTCATCGTTCCACTCAGAATCTAAAAAAAAGTTATTTATGTTTGAAAAACTAAAAAATAATTAAATTTTAAGGTATAAGAACTTTTTTCATATTTGTGATATCAAAAAATTAAAAAGAATTTTGCACAGTCAATGTTCTCCTCTTTCTAGAAGGAACATTTAGTTGCATAACTTGAACTATAATAGACTTAGTGGTTCTTATCCGCGCAAAACTGATTTTACTATGTTTTACATTTGTAAAACGGAGACCACACATGCGGTTGTAGCATGATCTTATAATAATATTTGTCATTCCGAATTTATTCAATTCAGCATAGCCTACAGTTTATATAAATATATTAGTAAAAACCAAGTAATAACCAAAGTTATAAATAGAACATTTCGTACCCAACCGTGAACCATAAGATAATATTATGATTGTTGCATGTTCTTTAATGTTTTGACATAAACTGAAACACTGAAACGTGCATTCACACAATATTGTTTTAACGTGAATTCGTGAACAGTTATCAATATTTATAATGGAAAAAAAAAAAATTCCGAACCAATAAACCATAATAATTTACAAATTATTGGTGAAATACTGAAATAAACTGTGGTTTGAAGCTTGGGGATACTTAGCATCCCAAAGCACCTCTCTATGTGCGCCTAAAGTCGAATCAACAAACATTTATCCGCGATGCCCTTAACACCGCCCGCTTGTTGA
>NC_042495.1:18612835-18623114 GCF_005508785.2 Acyrthosiphon pisum
GAAGTAGGACTATCATCATTAACTCCGTCTTCGTTGGTTATGCTTTCTTCTATATTAGAACAAGTTGACTCTGTAGCAGGCGTTTTAATAATAGACCCACTTTGCCTATGTAATTTATCTGAATCGATACCGATTAGAAACACTGTATTAAATATATCGAGTGTACCAAGTAATATCATACGTAAAACAATTTTTTTTTTTAACTACAATAAATTGTAAATAGTTTTTTTCATTCTTGGATGAGCCTCGGTGCCCATGAAATAAGCTTGCGGTGCCCTTGCGGCACCGCGGTGCACAGGTTAGGAACCGCTGGTTTAAGAGAATCGGTTACGAATAGTGCTATAGTTGAATTATTGGTTTTTTTTCGAGAACTTTCGATGTTACATAATACGATGAATTAGAAGGCGAATCGGCATTCAATTTGCCAACAATAAATACATATTTTCCTTGTGGGTCAACATGTTCATCAACTTCAAATAATTTGTAATATAATATAAACACATGTTTAATTATTACATTAGCGTACGCTTGTCATATTATTTAATCTGTATACAAACGCGTAATTACACCGTCAATGATAATTATCATTACCTACCTATAGTTATATTTAACGAACAGAAAATCGTTTTTAATTTTCATCGGTTTTTACGGCGGTCGCATGTGAGGGTTTTCTGAGTAATTGTCATATATACTATTGTGATGACGATTTACATCGCGGTTATCCCAATATTTATATTATGTATTATTTAATGGATACACGCATTTTATAGGCATATTATACCTATCTACTTCTTATCAGTGGCGTATCCAGGGGGGTAATGGGGTTGTAACCCCTCCCGAAAATTATTATTCAATGTTTAATTAATTTAATGATCGATCGACACATCACGAAACATCCAGCGGTCAGCGGTCCCTATTACGTATACGACATATAAAACTGACCAGCAATTACCATTACATTACTCCTGCTAACCGTAATTACATGATAGTATAATACAGTCATACAGAATACAGATAATAAAATAATATAATAAAACCGATCAGCGGCTTTTACGATTGTGATATCGATATCTTAACTAACTATAATCCCCAATGTATTTTCACATTCTTAGTGCATTTTCGAATACTTTGATAGCGTTTTTCATAAAAGTATGCAATGTCTATGCAGACAGTCTGTACTGTACTACTCTATAGTCAGTCCTGTAAAGTATTTAAGTAAAAGTATTCAAATACTTTTTTAAGTATTGAATAACTTTTTAAATACTTTCAGCACGAAGTATTTTGAATGGTATTTTAAATACTTTTTTTGTATTAAACACTGTTTGGTATTGAATACTTTGGTTTTTTATTTCGAACATTTTATTTTTATTCGAAATAATTGGTTGGAAAAATATCATTGTCAACTACAATAATAGAATAATAGTTTTATTTAATATTCTGTATTTCTGTGTTAGCCGAAGCCCAAAGGTTTGTGAAAACCAGATTTCTAAAAAAAGTTATTGAATATTGAATAACAATATTCCCTTCAAAACTATTAGGTAACTATATAAGATTACCTACTACCAAAGTGTTTATATTACGATAATTAGAAACCCACTTTAAAAACCAAAAGTATTTGAAAAGTATTCCAAATACTTTTACAAAGTATTTGAGTAGTATTTGAAATACTTTACAATTAAAATATTTGAGTAGTATCTTAAATACTTAAAAAAAAATTTATTTGAGTATTTACTCAAGTACTTTTTAAAAGTATTCTTTATAGGTCTGTCTATAGTAATTACATTGATTGCCGTACGACTGTTGTTTGGTTACTTTTGCTGTTTTCGATTAGTATTAGCGTTTTATAATTTATTGAACTTATTTATTACCGTAAGTCCGTAAATAAAATGAGCAAAGAAATAAAAAAAAACATTTTCAGATAAAATTACACATTGGACAGATTCTGTCACTGCTAGTTCAGCAATTTAACTTCTTACTGCGATAAGACAGTTAAATTTTCAAACAGCATTATCTATTTTAGTGAAAATACTTTCCATTAGTTTTCCTCTCATTCGATACCTTCAAACAGAAAATCTGGATTTAAAAACTGCACTAGAAGCTGCATCTAATGTTCAAAATAATATTCAGGATGTTAGAAAAAAATTGTGATGTAGAGTATCAACAATTATTTTTATCTGTGATAACATTATGTGAAACATTTTATATTAATGTTAGTTTGCCACGTCAATGTAAAACAGATAATCCAGAATATTTTTTGAGAGTCTCAATATTTATACCTTTTATAGATAATTTTCTAGAACAATTAAACGACAGATTTATATCAGACAGAACTGTTTTGAATAATTTTGATTGTATTTTACCTTAGATAGAAATGAAAATATCTGAAGAGATTTAAAATAAATTCAAACAATATTAATAAAAATATATCAAGATCTAATTGATAAATGTAGCGATTCAAATTTAAATGATAATTTATTAAACCGGGAATTAGTTTTGTGGTGTACTAAATATTCAACTTTAACATCTTCCAAACTCAAAAACAAAAATGTTATTGAAGTATATTTCGAAACCAGTCCAGATGTTTTTCCAATAATATCTAAACTTCTTCAAATATTCATAACACTTTCAGTGTCTACTGCAACGGGAGAAGGATCGTTTATCGTTTTCAACACTCCGTCGTTTGAAAACTTATTTGAGAAACTTTTCTGGACAAAATACGCTTAAATGGTTTAGCCTAACTAAATATTCATCGCGATATTAACGTGGATATTAATGATGTTATGGATGAACTTCCTAAAAAATCAAAAATAGAATATACATTTATAGTTTTTTTTTTTTTTTTTAAAAAAAGATAAAATATATAAAATTATATAAAATAAATAAAATAAAATTCAACACAATTTAATGTTATATTTTTTTTTATAAATACATTTAATTTTTTTTGCATTTTTCATGCAAATTGCAAATATGTACCTATTAGTATAATATAATATTATATTTTGCCTTTTTAATATAGTATATTTCTTACACTTTTTGGACATATAATTGTATTATTATCTTTTTCCAAATTATAAATTTATATCATTTTTTTGCATTTTTCATGCATTTAACCAATTTTTAATATCGGATAATTTATCAATTGATTTGACTTTTTCAAATATCATTACCTTTTCATGTACCTTTCATGGGCTGAGAAAGAAAAGGTATTCTATGTCCACTTTATTCAAAAATCGTGTTTTTTTGGCATACATTTGTTTAATATTTTCAACGATGCATCTTTTTGTCTAAAAACGGTGTTTCTACATACAATTCCCGTTTTTCCTTAATTTTTCTTTGGTTTTTCTTGGCGCTTTTAAAAATTACTGCGAATTTTAAAGTTTGACCTCCCCAATGCACCAACGATATTCACTTTCTGATCGAACAAGATACTGAAGTTGAAAATCGTAGCATTATTTCGACTAGGTACTTATCGTGTACACAGACACAAAAAAAATAAAAAAATAAAAAAATAAAAAAACACACATCATTGTAAAATCAATACATTCATCGTTCCACTCAGAATCTAAAAAAAAGTTATTTATGTTTGAAAAACTAAAAAATAATTAAATTTTAAGGTATAAGAACTTTTTTCATATTTGTGATATCAAAAAATTAAAAAGAATTTTGCACAGTCAATGTTCTCCTCTTTCTAGAAGGAACATTTAGTTGCATAACTTGAACTATAATAGACTTAGTGGTTCTTATCCGCGCAAAACTGATTTTACTATGTTTTACATTTGTAAAACGGAGACCACACATGCGGTTGTAGCATGATCTTATAATAATATTTGTCATTCCGAATTTATTCAATTCAGCATAGCCTACAGTTTATATAAATATATTAGTAAAAACCAAGTAATAACCAAAGTTATAAATAGAACATTTCGTACCCAACCGTGAACCATAAGATAATATTATGATTGTTGCATGTTCTTTAATGTTTTGACATAAACTGAAACACTGAAACGTGCATTCACACAATATTGTTTTAACGTGAATTCGTGAACAGTTATCAATATTTATAATGGAAAAAAAAAAAATTCCGAACCAATAAACCATAATAATTTACAAATTATTGGTGAAATACTGAAATAAACTGTGGTTTGAAGCTTGGGGATACTTAGCATCCCAAAGCACCTCTCTATGTGCGCCTAAAGTCGAATCAACAAACATTTATCCGCGATGCCCTTAACACCGCCGCTTGTTGATAACTCGCAGTTTGAATTAAAATCAAAATCGTTAATCGTAAATCGATAAGGATGACCCGCGCACGTTGTTCGCGCCACGCAAAGTATTTTCCGATGTCATCATAATCTTTGTTAAGGGTAATAATATAGTTATTTAAAAAAATTTTATCACACTGGACAGTCAGCCAACTATTTGTTTGCGTAATGTGATGAGATCCGGAATACAGTCGGTCGGCACTATCGCGAGTCGATCGTCACGAATAAACTCTGCACCAAGCACGTTTGACGTCGGGAGACGTACGACTGTATCGGCCGGATCTATGTATTATGCAAAGCACGGGTCAGACCGGTTCGGTCACAAGGGACACCGTTTGCAATAATGTACAGTTACAAATTGCTCAAAACGAATCTTCTTGATGGCCCGCGTATTCGGTGAAAATTAATTAATGAGCCGCCGGACTACTTGCGGCCGACTCACCCGGCGTCGGTGCCGTGTTCTGTGACTGACTCGGCTGGCGTCCGATCTGTCACAGAACATGGGACCGGCCGCATCACATACGGACCTACGAGGACAGAACGCAGTGAACGGGGTGGCAGCAGCAGCAGCAGTTACCGCAGCGGGCGAGATCAAGCTTATAAATACGAGTTCGGAGCACCAAATTTCGTCAGTGTGTGTTCAACGGAGCTTTCTGCAGCAATACCCATCCAGGGCAGACTTGCACAGATGGACTCCATACACATTATTATTACGATTCAAACCTAACATAAATTCTTATAAGTATCTTGGTCACTGTCAAAGTACCTTTATTAATAAATTAACATATTTATTCTACATTGAATATATCAAAAATACAAAAAATACAGTCCACTCAAATTTTATTTCCTCGCCGGAACACACGACGTGTTGTTTGATAATATTATTAATTATTATAAAGATCTGATTGTTCATAGTTACTATACTATTGCCATATGAACTGCAGTTTGTGCCTTTTTCTCTCGTTTGGACCACACTCAGCTGTAGTTGCAATATATGTATAGTGTTCAAAATTTTAAGTTTTACAAATTATTACTATTACCACTAGACATTAATATTTCAGTTCTTTAGAAAAAAATCCATTTTTTTTTTTAAATTTTTAAATTTTTCAGGAAAAAACCCGGGTTTTTTTCGGAAAACCTTTTTGTTTCTGAAATTTTGATCCCTATAATTATACTCACATATAAGTTACGTACATAAAACAATGCCACGAGGAGGAAATATTGGTCGACAGACTCAGAATTCACAATTAGTCCAGCCGTTTAGGAGGAGTTCAGTGACATGCTTGGTATAACTTTGATACTTTAGAGTTAAGCCATAAACTTACGTACAAACAGCACGGGGTCCACTACTGCAACTACCACAGGTATATTGCCTACCTGATAATATACTGCTGCGAATCAGATTTTTTATTCCGGGCAACGGAAAAGTTAAGATACATTTTGAACACTATACACCGAATATTAAATAACGAATTGAACAAAGTTTTAATTTGTGACATTTCACATACCCATTTCTTGTTGAATATTAAAACATCGAAAAAACCACCGAAGGTCAAGCTCAGATAATGTTCTTATAGGTACCTAAAAGTTTGATAATAGGGCAATTCACTATAATATATCAAAACTAACAGCGCACTATTGAAAAACTAGTGAAATAAAAATTAATTTGTAAGACGGAGACAACAGACTCACATATGACGTAGGGTCCTCTTAAATTAAAACACAACAATAAAATTATATTATTCTGTTAGTGGTATAATAGTTCATTTAGACGAGATTCGATCATAATATCATAATAGTAATTTAAATCTGAATCGCAGCTGATGGTATAAGTATAATAAAGTTGACCAAATCTAAAATAACTTACATAGCCTTCGCGGCTGCAATCGGAAAGTTCCAGTTATTTTATTTTTGTAAATAGAGCCTATTGTAATATTGTATTCTTCGTTTTCGCGGTAAGGATTACGGAGTGAAATTAAAAAAATATTAAAAATAACAAATATAGGTTTTTTAGTTCCTATAAACCACCCACGATGTAAGGAGAACACCTACATCGTGACCTGCAAGCCGCACCGCGTGTTAGCTCTAAGGCCAAGTCGGTGGAACTTTCAGGCTTTATTACACGCAGTGGGAAATGAATCCTAAAGAATTGTTTAAAGGGGGGAAAAACAAAAAATAATATTAATAAAATAATAAGAGAAATTATAATGTAATCATGTGGTTATATTTTACATGGTCATATAACATAATTGTACTTTGGCAAGTTACAAATTAATAATAAAAATAATTTGGGCACATGGCAAGTGTGGGAAGGAGAATAATAATAGGAAAAAACCTGTCGCAAGACATATTTATAATTTGTTTTAGCTTTAATTTTTGTTACTCATGATAATAATAAAAATGAACTCCAGGCCCACAGGAGACAGCCCACCACATTGCTCGTGGGGGCACTCGCAGGGTTACCAGGAGTGTACGAGCTATGTACAAGTTTTCAATAATAAATAGAACGCTACGCTTGCGACAGTCAATGATAGGGAGCTCATAGGAGGATTGCGTCTTTTGACGCCTACATAAAATATTTCAAGTGGGAAAAAGGGTGAAAGTGTTATACATTACAGAGTACTACGTGGTCGACTGGTTGCTGGTGTGTTGAGATGCTGCGGCGTTCCGATGATATTGGGAGGCTGGCTAGTTGCCGCCGGCACACACGCGGCCGGCACGGCACACCTGGTCGTCGGAACGTGGGTCCACATGGTTGTAGGAAAGCCGTTTCGTCTGGCTAGGGCCACCACGACCCGCTGGTGGTACTCAGCCCATCATTGTAAGGATTCAGCCACGGTTGAATATAATATGTAGATGGCAAATTATGTTAATTCGTTACAAAGTAGACACGTGGATGCGGTGTGCTTGGAAAAATCAGAGTCCCAGAGACGTGAACGTTGCTTACGTGTGCAAGGTTCAGCGGGCGTGAAAAATATAACGGTGTCGTCGGAGCGTGTAACGGCTGGTTGTTTGAACATTTGCGGATTTTCGTCCTTTCTTGAGTGAGAGCGAACCAGTGTTGACCGATGCGGGGATTTAACAATAATTTTGGCGGCGATAATCAGATTGCCGTGTCGGTGGATTCCGACGGACACGCTCGGCGGCGCCGGCCGGCAAACAGCGTTGACCCGTTGACACTGGACACTGCAGATGGTGGGGGGTCGGGGGACAGGTGATATATAACAATAGCACGTTCATTGTATCTACTTACTACAATGACCATTATGGAAGGACTAAATAATAATGTAGCCAAAATTCTGTCACGTTACAAGGTCCAAACGTAAAATTTCTACCCAGCCTGGGCGGGTATGGCCATATTCGTGCGTTGTCCACGAAGGCGTCGTAGAAAGTAGGGATCAAAATGCAGAAAAATCTCCGAAAAATTCGGGAAAATTTCGGAAAAAAACCGCTTTTTTCCCAGAGCCTCGGAAAACGTGGAAAAATTGGAGAATATTGAAATAATACATTTCTAAAAAAACCCGTATTTTCGGAAAATTAAAAAATTTTATTTACGCTTAAAAATTAAAATAATCGATGTAAAAAAAACCATTTTTAAAAATAGATAAGGAAACCAGTCATTATCATTTCACATTTGCCAATACGGTTATAAATGTATTATTGTATTACAATTTAAAAATACCTATTAATTCGAATATTTCAATTTTTGTTCTAAAATTAAAGTAGTTACATATAAAATTTGTATTTATGTGGGAGAGTGTATTTCCCCGAAAAAAAATTACCTGTATTTTTAAATGTTAAAAGTTGTATACTTATTGTCTATTTATATTTGTAATAACTAATAACTAATAAGGTATAGTAGTAACTGGCTGATAGGTTTATAAATTATATTACAGTGACTGGTGAATGGTGAGTGATGACTAGTAACTATTTGATAGTTTTTATATTATCAAACTTGGTGAGATGGTAATAAAATATATTAAATATATATTTAAATATAAAATAATAAGAAATAAATAATAAGAAATAACTAATCAGTAAATACTTAATAGTTAATACTTTAGTAGTTAATATTACAAATTATAATTATTTATAAATCTAGTATAAAATCCTCTAGATTCATCCACTACAGACTTTAAGTTAGGTATGGTATGTATAATATGTATGTAATATGATTATCAACTATCATTCTTTATTAGATTGTTTCTACTTTACCTATATTACTTTTTCAGTTTTCAAAAAACCATTTTTTTCATTCAATTTTTCAATTTTTTCAGGAAAAAAACCAGTTTTTTTCGTCGAAACCATTTTTCCGGAAATTTTAAATGAAACCAATTTTTCTCAATTTTTCCGAAAAAAACGGGAAAAAACCCGGGTTTTTTTCGGAAAACCTTTTTTATCTTCGGAAATTTTGAAGCCTAGTGGAAAGTATTACTATATGATGACGAAATATGTTGAACATCCAACCACAATCGAACACTTTCAATCCATCCGAGGAAACAATGCACGATTCACCGTATATACGCTATAGTGGCTAGTCTAATGTATCGTTGAAGCCTTTGTCCGGTGGCGCCAATCCATCATTATTGAGTACGGTGCGCGCAAAGAACAAGACGAACTGAGAACTACGTATCTGACGCACAGATCGTCGATGACAGCGATGGCATGCGCGTCACTGTGCGTGTAAACGTAAAATAAAATTCGGTTCCGGCTAACGGTCGGGACGTATCACGATCGATCGAGCCAGATCCGGTCAACAACTATAATATTATAGTTAATATAATAATTGTAGCTGCCAGTCACATAACATGACCGTAGAAAAATGTTCGGCTTCCATAATTATAAATGTAATAATATTATATTATAATATTTTATAAGCGAATAAATATTTTGACAACTAACTGTACAATAATTTTAAAAATCCGTGTTTATATCCATGTTTGCATTAATACCTGATAGATGAAATAACTTTTGTTCTAATCGATATTTTAATTTTTTTTTTATATATATAATTTATATTAACCTGCGTTACACGTATAATATTAAAAAAATTATTTTTATTTTTTAATACTGAAAATAAAAATATTTAAATTTTGACTTAAATTTTTTTTGATAAATTCAAAATAGCCAATTTGTGAATCTGATTATATAAATTATTTTGATGGAAAAAACATTTATCTAAGTCAAGTAGTTTATTTTTTTAGAATTTTTGTAAATATAAATATTTTTTTGATAAATTAATTTGAAAAAAAAATTTTTTCAAAATATTATTTTAGGGAATTTGCTAACATGAGTATATATCATAAATTGTTTACTAATCATATAATATTAAAAAATTTTGTCAAACGTTAAAATAGCATAATTTTTTTTTTCTGGTCTTCTCATTGTTACACCCTGTATAGTACCATTGATTAAATATACTATTAGTATAAAAAGCTCCTCATAGGTTCTTTTTAGTGGAAAACTAGAAAAAATAATGAAAAAACTACGTTAAGAGGTGAACTATTTTTTATTTATTTTTTGTCTTATACATGCCTCTTCAATTTTTTGCGAAAGCTTTAGAACATTTTTTATTTTAATGTCATAACCTTTTGAATGTAGCCAACTAAATTGTACATGACTGCCGGATATATATTATAATATTGACAACATTTTTTTTAATTTGGGTAAATACATCGTGGGTGCCGTACAGTTATGATCGATTGTGATATTTTTATCTTGACATGAGACGGATTTTCTCGGATATGAGCACCTCAAAAGTATAATGAATTGTTCTACATAAATCCACATTTTATATAATATGTTTTTTGTAATGTATAATAATAATATTATAAAGTAAGAAGCTAGTAAGTTGGTGTCGCTCTGCTGTAAAGGTGACATGTACATGGTGTCACTGTAATATATGGTAGTAAAATTTAAATTTGAATTAAATGATATTATAATATTGTTGTGTACGTGTTATTGTACGTGTGCGTGCATACGTTGACCAGATGCACGGTCTCACAAACGTTTCCCAT